>NC_142938.1:76749758-76752258 GCF_046866305.1 Octopus bimaculoides | reverse complement strand
TGCCCTTCCTAATGCAGTGAGTACTGGCCGCTTCTCTTATGCCACTGGTAATTGTAAAGGCTTTTGAGTAAATTACAAGGTGGAAAAAGAATAGAAAAAAAAGGAAAAGAAGAACAAAAAATGGGGGAGACTTTAGGAATAATTCAGAAAACATAAATACATACATACATACATACGTACGTATGTACATACATACATACGTACAGACGTACGTAGTACGTACATACATACATACGTACGTACGTACATACAGGTGTGTGTGTGTGACTACCAATTACTCTATCAAATTGTGATGTTACACATTGTTACAACATCAAGGCAGCCTGAAGACGAACCTCACATGCCGTATTTTGATTGGCTCTTTTCAAACAATCTAATGACTACCTCCTCAACACGTGAAGTTTCTCTCTTCACAAATCAATTATACGATTGGCTTCTGTCACTGAACTTAAAACAAACTAATTACGATATAATTTGGGGTTGATTTCTGGAGCCAATTTTTAGTTTTACCTCCACAGGCAAACTGCAAACTTTGGAGAAAGAAGATTGAATGGAGACTTTCTGTGTAAAGTTGTTCTCTACGAAATCAAACAATATCTTACGATAATCATTGCGTTCGTTTCATGCTCTCTTTATGCGACATCTGTTTGGATTTTCTAAAATCTCTTCCTGCTTTTCTTTATTGCTTTTTACTTGTGTGTGTGTGTGTGTGTGTGTGTGTGTGTGTGTGTGTGTGTGTGTGTGTGTGTGTGTGTGTGTGTGTTTGTATGTGTGTGTGTGTGTGTGTGTGTGTGTGTAAATTGTTTTGTCTTCTTCATTTGTTATCTTCTTTTGTTATTCCTTTCACCTACTTTCTTGCTTGTGTTGTTGTTGTGGTTGTTGCTCCACCACCACCACCACCACCACCGCCTTCTTCTCCTCCCCTTTCTCCTCCCCTTTTCTCTTCCCCCTGCCCTTCCTCCTCTCCTTCCTCCTCCTCCTTCTTCTTGGACTCTCCTCCTTTTCTTTTTCCATTTCCTCTTCTTTGTTCTTGTTCTCTTCTTTCTTCTTCTCCTCTTCCCATCCTCCTACTCATTCTTATCCCCCCCTTCCTCCCCTCTTTCTGCTCCCTTTCTCTTCCTCCACCGCCTCATCTTCCTCTTCTCACACCTCCTCCTTCTCCTAGGTTTTCTTCTTCTTCTTCCTCTAGGACACTCCCCCTTCTCCAATTCCTTCTCCACCTCCATCTAGGTCTCCTCCTCCTCCTCTTCTCACCCTTCCTGTCCTCCTCTTACCCCTCCCTCTTCACCAATCATCTGTATGGCTTTCACAAAGCCAAATCCATTGGTGGCCTACTCTACTTCATAACTCATCAACATAACCAATCTCGCATTTTCCTGAAATTTGGCGAAAACAATATTTCTTACATTCCTTTCCTCAGCAGCTAAGCATTCAACCGTTTAAGACATAATAAATCTCCAAGCAAGACTGTCAGCCAAAGGGATTCATCCATTTCTTATATCTTGGTTTGGCAGCTTCTAGTTAGGGTCATACCATCATATTACATACTCATGATGCTATTGCATGCAGTCAACCTGGCCATTTATATATTAACATGTGGCTATCTGGCTTTTTTACACTTTAACAGACAGTCTAACCCTACCCCTAACCTTAATCCTAATTCTAAAACTTAACCCTAACACATAACACAAACCCTAACCCTAATCTCTGACTCTAAATTCTGATCTCTAGCACTAACCCTAAAAATAACCTTAAACTCTAACCCAGTTAGATCTTGCCCAAATTCAATATTCAACATTACATGTGGGATAAGATAGGTGAAGACACTAAGTCAGCATTTGTCGTCTGGGGTTCCCAGGAACCCCAGGGTTCTGCAAAAGGTTCCTAGGGGTTCCATGAGAAAGAGTGAGATAAGCTAATGCTGATTTCATGATTGTAATATTACTATAAATGCACAACATATTATTGGTTATTGTGATATAGACATCATCCTATCTAACCTATTATGTTATCAGAAAAATAATATATGATATTTACCATGTGAACTACAATGAAAAGAATATGACGAAGATATAGTATATAATATTTTTTGTGCAAGGAAAGTGGTGAGCTGGCAGAAATGTTAGCATGCTGGGTAAAATGCTTAGCGGTATTTTGCCTGTTTTTATGTTCTGAGTTCAAATTCCGCTCAGGTCGACTTTGCCTTTCATCCTTCCAGGGTTGATAAATTAAGTAGCAGTTGCGTACTGGGGTCAATCTAGAGTAGAAAAGAATATTTTTTGTGCAGGGGTTCCTTGAGACATGTAATTTATTTTAAGGGTTCCACAAGAGTAAACAGGTTGAGAAACACTGCCCTAAGTACTGGAGAAGAGAATTCGGGAAAGGAATTATTGCCGTGGGTCACGTTTGAGATTCAGAAGCAGGAATAAGAAGTAAAAGACGCAGAAGACAGAGCTTAAAAAAAAAATAAACTGCTGGGACAAGGAGGATCTTGACAGCT
>NC_142938.1:76726392-76746758 GCF_046866305.1 Octopus bimaculoides | reverse complement strand
TATCTGTTTGTCTGTCTGTCTGTCTGTCTGTCTGTCTGTCTGTCCGTCCGTCCGTCCGTCCGTCGTCCGTCTGTCTGTCTGTCTGTCTGTCCGTCCGTCCGTCCGTCTGTCTGTCTGTCTATCTATCTATCTATCTATCTATCTATCTATCTATCTATCTATCTACTTACCTACCTATCTATCTATCTATCAATCTATCTATCTGTCTGTCTATCTGTCTCTCTGTTTATCTATCTATCTGTCCATCTCTCTCTCTCTCTCTCTCTCTCTCTCTCTCTCTCTATATATATATATATATATATATATATATATATATATATCACAAATACATGTACATACAGAAAGACTTCATCAAAATATAATACCTTTCTGTCTTTCTCTCTCTTTCTACCCACTCTCTCTCTAATAATATATATATATATATATGTGTATGTATGTATGTATGTATGTATGTATGTATATGTGTGTGTGTGTATGTATAAATGTATTTTTATATATATATATATATATATATATATATATATATATATATATATATATAAATATATATATATGTGCAGTCCTCCCCACACACGCAATGGATGATTTGTCAACAGGGGAAATAATAACAACATCACCGCTTCTAACCCACTGATCTTTGGGAAGTGCAAATGTAACACCATCTGTGCCACCAAATTATCTCTCCTTCCCCAACCATACACCTCTCACTCTCCTCCTGTACCATATCTCTCTCTCCCCTCACACTCTCACAGTCATCTCTGTTTTTGTCCTTTCATTGTTTACTGTATTAGTGTTAATATACTGCTGATGTTTACCCGTCTCTGTATTGCCAGTCATCACCTACTCTCCCCTACTTCCCTCCAAAATCATATGCACCATTGATTACTCCCTAACCCTTATGCACTATTCACTACATCCACCCTCTTCAGCTGTACCTAATCCTTACAGTCATCACCTACTCTTCCCTCCGATGTCTATTTTTTATCTCTCAATACTTGTTCTTTATTTATATTCAATCCCTCATTTATTTCACATCTCTAACTGCCTCTTATTCTTCCTACATCCTCTCCCAATGTCCAACCACTCATGCTCCCTTTTTTCTGTCCCCATTCACTTCTACTCACCTCATACCTCATCACCCCTATTTTATCCCTCTTTCCAGTTCCACCCCCATCACTCTCACCTATTCTTCTAAAATGGGAGTAACCATGTAACTCTTTCACAACAAGAGACCTTTTTTGTTTTGGACCCTTCTCTCATATTTGAAACTCTCATCTCCCAGTATAAAGCCTGGCATAAAACCCTTTAGCATAAAACCCCCTCTGCTGTAGCCTTACTCAGCTGAAGAGAATCTTATTCTTACAAACTGCATGTCAGCCTCACTTATGCTGGAACCACGGAAAAAGCACTTGGTACACCCTGGAAAATGGTTGCTGTTTGGCGCCAGGTGCAAACAATTCCTTGACAGACAATTTGCCTACAGACAAGACAATTCTCACACAGCATAGACTCAACACAGAGGCCTACATCAAGTGCCTGGAGGAGGTTGTGCTGCCCTGGGTCAAGAGGGTGGCTGCTGGAACGCCCTGTGTCTGGCAACAGGACTCTGCACCATTCCACACAATAGTCCTGTCTGTAAGTTGTCTGTCGATGAAATGTCCGTCGAGTTGGCAGAAACGTTATTGCGCCAGACGAAATGCTTAGCAGTATTTCGTCTGCCGTTACGTTTTGAGTTCAAATTCCGCCGAGGTCGACTTTGCCATTCATCCTTTCGGAGTCAATAGATTAAGTACCAGTTATGCACTGGGTCGATGTAATCGACTTAACCCGTTTGTCTGTCCTTGTTTGACCCCTCTATGTTTAGCCCCTTGTGGGCAGTAAAGAAATAAGAATTGTCCGTCAACCGTTTGGAGCACAAGCAGCTTCGCACATACATGTAGACGTGGTGGACTTTAGATTTTGCCCACCAAATAAAGTAACAAGGCTTTGGTTGGTTCAAAGGTTTAGGTAGGAGACATTTGCCCAAGGTACTATGGTGCTATACACACTGGGATGGAACCCAAAACGATGTGGTTGGGAATTGAGCTTCTTACCCACATAGCCTACATATGTATATACATATACATATACATATACACATATATATATATATATATATATATATATATATATATATATATATATATATATATATATATATATATATACATATGCATATATATATATATATATATATATATATATATATATATATATATATATATATACACACACACACACACATACATACATATACATACATACATATATATATATATATATATATATACTTTGTGTAGTTGAGATGTGTGCACAATGCATGAATGAATGTGTATGTTTATGTGTGTATGTATGCATGTGTGCGTTTGTGTCTATGTCTGTGTGTATGTGTGTACGTATGCATGTGTGTGTGTGCATATATGTATAAATCTATTTACTTAAGAGATGTGTGTGTGTGTGTGTATACATGTGTGCGTGTGTGTGTGTATACATGTGTGCGTGTGTGTGTGTGTGTGTGCATGCCTGTGTGCAAATTTGTGTACTTGTGTTTGAGAGGTAGGTGTATGTGTCTGTGCAATACACAAATGTAAACATGTATACAGACATGTGTTTGAGCCTATGTGTATGTCTGTCTGTCTATCTGTCTGTATGTATGTATGTATGTATGTCTGTATGTATGTATGTATGTCTGTATGTATGTCTGTATGTATGTCTGTATGTATGTCTGTATGTATGTATGTCTGTATGTATGTATGTATATATGTATGTATATATACATGTATGTATGTATGTATGTATGTATGTATGTATGTATGTATGTATGTGTGTATATGTGACTGTATATAAAAGGAAAGTATATATCAAATATCAAGCCTATAGAATGGATAAAAGCCTGCACGAAAGAGATATCAATCGGTCAATATTTCCTTTCTGTTTGAAGGACCAGCAACACCTCTCATTGTTTCAGCCAAATCAAAGTGGAGTTCGTTATTAAATGCGGTTCGTATTGAACTTTCTGATAGAGAAGCTTTCTTTCCTTTCTCAATGGAAATGTCAATCTGTTTGGTTCATTAATATAGCCTATTGTTACTGTTGTAGAATGTTGTGTTATGTTGTTAGTAATAAACTTTAATTTATTTCCCGAAAGGTCATCGCCATACCAAATCATCGGCTTCGTCGTCATTGTCGTCGTCAAATGTTTCCATCGTGATCATCATCACCATAATCACCATCGTCATCATCGTTGTCATTATCAGCAGCATCATCATCGTCGTCATTATCATCATCACCACCATCATCATCACCACGACGACGACGACGACGACGACGACGACCACCACCACCACCACCACCACTATCATCATCATCACCATCAGTATCATCAACATCATCATCATCAGCAGCATCATCATAGTCACCACTAGTACTTATTCTTTTGGTGTCTTTTGCTGAACCGTTAGGTTATGGGGACGTAAGCACACCAACATCGATTGTCAAGCGATGGTGGGAGGGACAAACACAGACACACAAACACTCACACATACACATTCACATATATACAGCGGGCTTCTTACTGTTTCTATCTACCAAATCCACTCACAAGGCTTTGGTCGGCTCAAGGCTATAGTAGAAGACACTTGCCCAAGGTGCCACGCAGTGGGACTGAACCTGGAACCATGTGGTTGGTAAGCAAGCTACTTACCACACAGCCACTCCTGCACCTATGTATACACACACACACACACACAGACACACACACAGACACACACACACACAGACACACACACAGAGACACACACACACAGACACACAGACACACAGACAGACACACACACACACAATGGGTTTCTTTTGGTTTCTGTTTCCCAAATCCAGTCACAAGGCTTTGGTTGGCATCAGTGTGCCATGCTGTAAGGCTGAATCTAAGACCAAATTGTTGGTAAGCAAGGTTCATAACCCCACAGCCACCAAAGAGGTCTCTGGCTTTGGTAAGAGAGGTCTCACCTATAGCCTTCCTTTATTCTAGATCAGGGCTGGCCAACCTGAAGTCCGCGGGCCGCATGTGGCCCGTAGACTTTTACCTTGTGGCCCACTTCATACTTTCTTGAAATGAGTTTATTTAAACAAACATTTTAAAAATTTTGTCAAAAATTAAAGATTTTAATGAAAAGTAAAAAAAGAAAGCTACTACTGTTTTTGCAATGATAATATTTCATGTTGAATCAACAATCATTCATTCATTATTGTAATAATAGCATGAGAAAGCAAAATGTTTTCAATTCTGAAAGGATATAAGTGGCCCTCAAAAAGCTTCTTGTGATTAAAATGGTCCTCAATGTAATTCGAGTTGGCCATGCCTGTTCTAGATGCACTGAGTATCTAGGACTAAATCATTCAGGGTGTCTTTGTTTTTGTAAGACAGTTAGGAGAGATTTCTGGTTGGGTGTTATTTGGTTGCTATTTCTAGCAGGCCAAATGACTACATGATGATGATAATGATAAAGATGATGATGATGATGATGATTATAGTGATGACAATGACGACGACGAAGATGATGATGATGACGATGATGATGATGGTGATGATGATGGTGGTGGTGGTGGTGATGATGATGATGATGATGATGATGATGGTGAATATTGTAATGATGATTAGGCGGATGAAAGATCATCATCATCATCATCATCGTTTAACGTCCGCTTTCCATGCTAGCATGGGTTGGACGATTTGACTGAGGACTGGTGAAACCGGATGGCAACACCAGGCTCCAGTCTGATTTGGCAGAGTTTCTACAGCTGGATGCCCTTCCTAACGCCAACCACTCAGAGAGTGTAGTGGGTGCTTTTACGTGTCACCCGCACGAAAACGGCCACGCTCGAAATGGTGTCTTTTATGTGCCACCCGCACAAGCCAGTCCAGGGGCACTGGCAACGATCTCGCTCGAAAATCCTACAGGAGCCAGTCAGGCGGTACTGGCAACGGCCACGCTCAAAATGGTGCATCTCATGTGCCACCCGCACAAGAACCAGTCCAGGGGCACTGGCAACGATCTTACTTGGCTTGCCGGGTCTTCTCACGCACAGCCCATTTCCAAAGGTCTCGGTCCGTAGTCATCGCCTCGGTGAGGCCCAATGTACGAAGGTCTTGCCTCACCACCTCAGCCCAGGTCTTCCTGGGCCTACCTCTTCCACGGGTTCCCTCAACTGTTAGGGTGTGGCACTTTTTCACGCAGCTATCCTCCTCCATTCTCACCACATGTCCATACCAGCGCAATCGTCTCTCTTGCACGCCACAACTGATGCTTCTAATGTTCAGCTTTTCTCTCAAGATACTTACACTCTGACGGGTATTCACATTGACATTACACATCCAACGGAGCATACTGGCTTCATTCCTTGCGAGCTTACGTATGTCCTCAGCAGTTACAGCCCATGTTTCACTGCCATGTAGCATGGTTGTTCGTACGCATGCGTCATACAGTCTGCCTTTTACTCTGAGTGAGAGTCCCTTTGTCGCCAGCAGGGGTAAGAGCTCTCTAAACTTTGCCCAGGCTATTCTTATTCTAGCAGCTACACTTTCAGCGCACCCACCCCCACTACTAACTTGGTCGCCCAGATAGCGGAAGCTATCGACTACCTCTAGTTTTTCACCCTGGAATGAGATAGAAGTTGTTTCCTGTTTGTTTGCAGTCTTTATTGCACCTGAACATCTGCCACAAACAAAAACTAACTTGCTAGTTAACCTGCCTTTGATGTTGCTGCACCTCTTATGTGTCCATAGCTTGCACCGGGTACATCTTATAGAGTTACTACCTACTCCTTTTCTACATACTGAGCAGGGCCATCTACCTGAAGGGGTTTGTGTTTTATCTACCTTCCTACTTATTAGGATTTTGGTTTTAGCTAGGTTGACTCTAAGGCCCTTCAATTCTAGACCTTGCTTCCACACCTGAAACTTCTCCTCTAGTTCTGATAGTGACTCCGCAATTAGGGCAAGGTCATCAGCATAGAGGAGCTCCCAGGGGCAACCTGTCTTGAACTCCTCTTTGTAAATGTTTTGATGAGAATGAGATGATGGCAGTTCAACAAGTGCACATAAATGGAAATGCAGAAGGTAACACGTCCTCCCACACACACACATGTGCACACACACACACACACACACATGCATACACACACATGCACATACAGAGACACACAGACAACACACACATGCACACACACATACACATACATACACACATAAATATACATGTATGCATGTCTCTCTCTCTCTCTCTCTCTCTATATATATATATATATATATATATATTTATATATATGTATATATATATATATATATATATATATATATATATATATATATATATATATGTATGTATGTATGTATGTATGTATGTATATATATGAACACACAATGCGGAACCCCTTTCCTATGAAAGCAAAATAAAAAATACAAATAAGAATAAAGGTAAAGTAAATAAATGAATAAATAAATGAATAAATAAATAGGGGCCAACGTTGTGCAAGCAGCTAAGTTAGGAAACTAAAGTATCAGATGTTGCCGTTTCTGACAGTCGATAGCATCATATGATGGGGAGGAGAACAAATATAGAACCCCTAAAAAAAAATTATTAAAAAGAGAATTAAGGAAAAAAAAAGAAAGAAAAACAACAACCTTAGAAAGCAGACTAAAATAAGGATCGGTGGGTGGGCATAGAATAAGGACGGTGGTGATGGTGGTGGTGGTGAGTGGAGCAGGCAGAAGGAATTGCCGTTTTTAAATGCCAATGTTAGCATACAGCATGAGAGAAATTAGATATGTAGTAAAAGAGAAAGCTAAGTGCAATGAGTTGATGCAGTTTTAAGGGAGTTGAAGGGATCAGGAGATGTAAATAGACAAGGATAACGAGGAATTTATTAATTAACTTGGGTGGAGTCGAATCTGTTGCTTGTAAGCATTTGGTCGAGGGCTACGCTATGGAGGATGTTTTGCCATTTCCCTTCCGTTCATGAGCCTTGGAAATCTCAGGGAAAAGTTGTGGGTACTGAACTTCTTGACTAAACAATAATAATAATAATAATAATAATAATAATAATAATAATAATGATAGAGAAAATCATAACGGTTGTTCCTGTCGGCATTGGAGCATTGGGTTCAATACCACTCAATGCATGCACACAAACTCCCTCCCCACACTTATGTGTGTGTGTGTGGGCGTATATATTTATATATATATATATATATATATATATATATATATATATATATATATATATATATATATGTATGTATGTATATATATATACAGGTGCAGGAGTGGCTGTGTGGTAAGTAACTTGCTTAGCAACCACATGATTCCGGGTTCAGTCCCACTGCATAGCACCTTGAGCAAGTGTCTTCTACTATAGCCTCGGGCCAACCAAAGCCTTGTGAGTGGATTTTGTAGACGGAAATTGAAAGAAGCTCATCGTACATATATATATATATATATATATATATATATATATATATATATATATATATATATATACACACACATATTGTGTTGTGCCGAAGCGTGACTGCAATCTAGTGAGTGAAATAGGTAAAAGATACAAGATAAAATCTTTGTAAAATAACTTTTTAATTATTAAACTGATGTGGAGGCGCAATGGCCCAGTGATTAAGGCAGCTGACTCACAATCATTGGATCGTGGTTTCGATTCCCAGACCGGGCGTAGTGAGTGTTTGTTGAGCAAAAACACCTAAAGCTCCACGAGGCTCCGGCAGGGGATGGTGACGAACCCTGCTGTACTCTTTCACCACAACTTTCTTTCACTCTTACTTCCTGTTTCTGTTGTGCCTGTAATTCAAAGGGTCAGCCTTGTCACACTGTGTCACGCTGAATATCCCCCGAGAACTACATTAAGGGTACACGTGTCTGTGGAGTGCTCAGCCACTTGCACGTTAATTTTCATGAGCAGGCTGTTCTTTTAATTGGATCAACTGGAACCCTCGATGTCGTAAGCGACGGAGTACCAACAAACAATTAAACTGATATTCAGAAGAAAAATTTGCATGAAATTTTGATGAACAGTTTTAAGTGAGATCACTTAACCCATTCGTGCGGAAATTTTTCTCGTGAATGAAATTGTCTGAAATTTCACAGATATTTGTATTTTGACCTAAATAACAACTGAAAAAAAGTTCATTGAAATCCGCTTGATACAGACTGCATATGTGTTAAGAACATGTTTCATTCTTTGATACAGATCATAAACAAATCACAATATGTATGGAATATTTGTTTTATACCCTTATAAATCAAGTGTCAGTTTTAAAAGGATGATTGGCATGAATGGGTTAAATGTAGGCCATGGAGAGGGGACAATCTAGCATAAGTGCCGGATTAAATGTTAGCTATGGTGGGGAGGCAAATTAACCAACATGCCGGACTAAACGTAGCCTGTAGAGTGGGGGATGATGTACATTGTGCAGGGGGTAGGCAGTCTAGACTAAGTGCAGGAATATACGTAGGTCGAGGAGTGAGGGACGTTCTAGCCTAAGTGCCGGATTAAAAGTGTGTCGTGGAGGATGGGGCAGTCTAGCCTCAGTGACGGATTAACCCATTCGAGCGGAAATTTTTCTAATGAATGAAATTGCCCGAAATTTCACAGATACTTGTATTTTGACCTAAATAACCACTGACAAAAATTTCATTGAAATCTGTTTGATACAGACTGCATACGTGTTAAGAACATGTTTCATTCTTTGATACAGATCATACACAAATCACAATATGTATCAAGTATTTGTTTTATACCCTTATAAATTAAGTGTTAGTTTAAAGGGAAGATCGTCGTGAACGGGTTAAAGCAGGAAGTTTGCATCGTAGAACCAGGGGTAGTTTCAGGTGGGTTGATAATCAAGAGGGTTAATGATATGTATCGGAAGGAAATGTCATGCCCTTTACACTCTGCAAGTTTGTTGGTGAGATGTGGATGAGATGAAAATGATGTGGCATTCTTAAATTCTTTCTTATTTTATTTTAATAGTTTAGTGCCAGCCTGATCTTCATTCACATCAAAAGTCTTCAAAAGAAAAAAAAAAAAAGAAAGAAAGAAAAAAAAAAAAGAAACGGGCTTTATAACCAATTTGTTACACACGAAATAGTAATTACCTAGACAATTTTAATTACTTTTATAAAAGTAATTTTAATTACTTTTATAAAAGTAATTTTAATTACTTTTAGGAAAAAAAAAAATTTTTTAACTATAGTATAGCAGAATTATGATTTTGAGAAAATAGTAAACAAAATAAAATTGAAAATAAAATATTAAATAAAACAATGATATAAGATTGCACATTTTTTTATTCTATTAACCTCATCTTTAGACACGAACATGCTTTTGGTGGCAGCGATGCTGTTGGTGGTGGTGGTGGTGAGACGGAGTGATTATGAGGCACAGGAATCACTGTTTGTTGTATGTATTTCACTTTGCAATTTGGTTTTAGGTTCTGTTTTACTGCGTGGAATCTTGAACAAGTGTTTTCTACCACATCCTGACATCAGGTTTGCCAATGCTGTACAAACTCTTCAAGACTATTATGTTTTTAAACCTTGTTGTTGGTATGTGGAACATTGCTGGAATAAACTTCGTTGTGTGACACTATCATGACTCTTAAGTCAATCAAGAGTCTTAGCCAATCAAGAGTTTTAGTCAGTCAAGAGTCTACGTCAATCAAGATTCAATGATCAAAGACCTCCCTGGAAAAATATAATTTGCATTCGTTACCTGACACAGAAGATGTCTAAGTACCTTTTATTTCATTGCTCTTTAAATAATTAACATATTCACCATTTTATTATTGTTAATTACTAATCTACCTTTGTGATGGTTTTTTTTGCCTTAGATTTTGTTCTTAATTGTGATTCTTAGAAGTTGTTAAATAAAAAGAGATTTTACATTATTTACATTTGACAGATATTTTGTTCTCATCCTGTTTGTTGTTAACACGTTTCGGCTGATATACCCTCCAAACTTCATCAGGTGTCTTGGGGAAATTTCAAACCTGGGTTCTCATTCCTAAGGTATTTTTCAATGTTATTATTATTATTATTATTATCATTATTATTATTATTATTATTATTATTCAGGTCACTGTCTGGAATCGAACTCGGAATCTTGGGGTTAGTAGCCTGCACTCTTAACCACTACGCCATATGCCCAGAGCGCGGGCTACTAACCTCAAGATTCCGAGTTCGATTCCAGGCAGTGACCTGAATAATAATAATAATAATAATAATAATGATAATAATAATAATAATAATAATAATAATAATAATAATAATGATAATAATAATAATAATAATAATAATAATAATAATAGTAACAACATCGAAAAACATCTTAGGAATGAGAACCCAAGTTCGAAATTTCCCCAAGACACCTGATGAAGGCTGGAGGGTATATCAGTCGAAACGTTGTGTTAACAACAAACAAGATGGGGACAAATATCCGTCAAATGTAAATAATGTAAATAATGTACATAATTCCTCATCTCTTAAATATAGAACTGTAAAAGAGATTTTCTAAATAAGAAACCATACATATTAAAAGAGATTTAATAAACCATACATATATTTTATCTATGCCATGGGGGTGTGATTAAAATATTTGGCCATACTGTAATTGTACACACACACACACACACACACATCTATATATATCATCATCATCAATATTTAATGTCTGTTTTCCATGCTGGCATGAGTTGGACAGCTTGACAGGAACTGGCAATGCCAGGGGTGGTACCAGGTTCCATAGTCTGTTTTGGTTAGCTTTCTATGGAAAGCAGATGTTAAACGATGATGATGATGTTGATGATGATGATGTTGATGATGATGATGTATGTATTTATATGTGTGTGTCTATGTCTGTGTTTGTCCCCCCACCTTCACTTGACAACTGATATTGGTGTGTGTACGTCCCTGTAACCTAGCAGTTCGGCATAAGAGACTGATAGAATAAGCACCAAGCTTCGAAAGAATAAGTCCAGGGGTCGATTTCTTCGACTAAAAGGTGTTGCTCCAGCATGGTCACAGTCAGTTGACTGAAGCAAATAAAAGAATAAAAGAATAGAATCGGAGGTTAAGGTCAGAAGAGGGCAAGCTGTTCTAACGAAGAGAGAATGGAGTTTGATATCGTTATAAGAAATTGCTTGTAAATAATTAGCAGTAATTGGTCTGGAAGTATTTTAGATGCAACTATTTTATAGTTAGGATGGGTTACATCAATCTACACCAAAACATTGGTTTCTGATTCTAATGAACTTGGAAAATGGCAAGGTTGTTCTATTAAAGAACAGAGATTGATGAGATTATAAGAAGTTGTTTGTAAATAATTAATGATGATGAATGTATAGGGTTTAATTATGACTATTTTATAAGGTTAGGATGTGTTTCATGGTTTTGCATTAACCCATTTGTTGCTATATTTCTGGCGAAATTAATCTGCCTTTGTTTTAATTAATTTTGAAAATAATGAAGAATTTACTAAGTGAACTTTGCCATTATTAAGCTGGCGTTTGGGAAATAAATTAGCTTGAAGTTTTGATTGGAACTTTTAATTTGGATCACTTTAAAATAGAATTGCTTCATGGAACCAAGAGTGGTTTCATGCAGGCTGTTATCAAAAGGATTAGATTTCACTGGTTTTTGATTCCAATGAACTTAGTTCAGGTTAATGAGTGCACATGGAGATTGATGGAGATTGATAATTTTGGCTTGGTAATTAGTTGGCTAATGTATTGTGCTGTAATGGCAGAAGAAACTATGTGGTGTAAAGTAGTGTACTCAAGTGGCAAAATCTGGCCAAGTCTGTAGAATGTTCAGTAGAATGCCTTGAGGTATTTGTTCCAAATCTCTACATTCTGAGATCAAATCCCATTAAAGTCAACCTTGTTTTTTAATTCTTTCTGGATCGGTATTAATATTCAATATTCAAACCAGCCATATCTAGCCAAAATATTCTACCTGTTTTATGTTTGAACAAGCCAGATCTGGTCTCTCACACTTACCCTACAATGTTATTCTAAAAATAAATTACCTCATCATCAAGATCTCAAAGCTACAAGATAAATGCATGATAAATTCAAAACAATGTGAATGCATTTAACAGAATAATCTGAACTCTAAACAGGCTAAAGTACTGATCTAGGGTTGTGGATTGACGTAACTGTCAGAGCTTCAAGCCAGATGCTTTGCAGTGTCTGATCTGACTCTTTGCATTCGGACAACAATGCTGGCAATGACTCTGATGCCCAGATGTGGTGGCCCAGGTCGGTGCTCTTCTCAAATAGACATCAAAGGTATGGAAAAGGGAAACTCACACACACAGACAACTGATGATTTTCTTCAAAAAAATTTGGCCCGGGGCTGCCAATACATGTGTAGAAGAACGGTCACACTTGATCGATGGAGTGTTTGTATATGTAGTGCATTAACCCTAAAGGGTTGGTAACTGTACTGGTTGATTTCTCAAATATATGGTGTGTCTTGTCAGGATTTGTCTCTGCCTTCTGTCTTGATATTGTATGAAAGGGGTAAAGGAGCACCATTGTCATACAAGTGGTGTGGTTTGCTTCCAATTGTTCAAGAAGACATGTCCAGCCATGGGAAACTATCATCTTGCTCAGAAATAAGTGAGGTTTTATAACATATTCAATCTGACCCATGCAAGCTAGGAAAAGTAGATGGTAAGAGGATGACGATGAAGATGATGATGATGATGATGATGATGATGATGAGATATATATATATATATATATATATATATATATATATATATATATATATATATATATATACATATACATATATACATGTATAAGAGTGTTGTAGTTTGCTTGAAGTATTGTAAGATTGAAGAAGGTAAAAAGAGAGAAAATAGATAACTTCTGACAATGTGGAAAGTTTAAATAAAACCTTTATAATTCAGGCATAAAGGGCTGCCTTCAGAAGTTGGGCCTGAAATATAAAGGTTTTATTAAACTTTCCACTTTGTCAGAAGTTTTCTATTTTACCTCATTTTTACCTTCTTTCATATATATAAACTTATGTCTGTAGGTGTAAAGGATTTCTTGGAGATCCCAGTTGCTCCAAAAATGCATATCTGTTTAAAGTTGGGGATATGACTGTTTCTGTCTAGTTTATAAAGAGAAGCAATCATTTAGTTACATCTTTTTGTTGGTTAGCATTTTCTCTGAAGAAATGAAGTTGTTCACGAAAATAATTCAGTACCTGGTCGACACTTTTAGCAGGTCGATATTTGGTTGAAATAAACAACGGTTAAGGAAGAACTGATTTAATCATGTTGTAGTTGAAGTGACTCTTAAAGTTACAATCATCAGTGGTGGACTGGGTCTAAAAGTATTAGTTGCCAGGAGACTAAGGGGGCCCACCCGCATCTACAAGGGGACCCACCCACAACTACAATGCTTTTTGTTAAAAGTATTCTTTTCAACTGTCTACAAACACAGCCAGGCTGAAATAATTAATGCATTCTTCCAGGAGTGAATTAAAAATTTCAAAGTTGAAGGGATGGGCCCCTTAGATACTAACATGGGCCTGCATATATGGATCCTAATGGTGTAGAGGCCTGCTTGCCATCGGAGCAAGCTGGCAACCTGGCCAGTCCACCACTGACAATCATTGCTTGGGTTTAGAATAGAATAACATTGAATGAAAGCTTCTTCTTAATTTCACAGCAAGATGATATGGTTTGTAAATTTAGTGCCAAACCAAAGTTACAAAATAGGAAATTATTTTTAGAATATCTAATTGGGTCAAGAAATCGTAGTCTTATTGAGTGAAATTAAGCTCCAAATGAACTCACTCTTGAGGAATGCCATGATGGCTTGCAGGTTAAAAGGTTGTTTTGCTGTTAAGACAAAAATGTCAATCTCTGATGCCACATTGCTACTTTTTATTCGGCTATGTTGTTAAGGGATGATGTTTGCGTAACCAAAAATAAGTTAAGTTAGGGGTAGGGTTAAAAAGATTGAAATCTTAGGATGGTTTTAGAAGATTGCTAGGAGTTGTTGCTTCTTACCTTCTTATTTAGTGAGTGGTTAATGAGCTAGCTATCAAAAAGTACCAAAGTACGTTGCAAGTTTTGTGTTTGTATGCAAATAGTTACTTGAGTGTTTACTGAATAGGTTAGAGAAAAAGATTTCAAGAGATTCATAAACACAAAATTGACAAGTATTTTTTTTTTTTTATACTTGAGCACATTTTAGTGAAAGAAAACATTTCCCAGTTGATTTAATTAGATGTATTACAAGCTTATAATGACAAGATTGAACATGGGAAAGATTTGTTTGCCTATTGGAGTTGCAGAATGACTAGATATGTTTATAAAATCAGTTTTTAAAAGATATAACTGTCTGACCTATGTATGGCATGTTAGCTGAGTTGGCAGGGATAGTAGTGCATTATACAAATTCTATTGACAAGCGATTTCCTGTAAGGGAACAAAAGTTGAAAATTACTAGAATCTATATTATATTAGGCAGGGAGTTTGGCCCAGTTACTACTAGCTGGTGTGTGTTTAAGATTGTCGGTAGTCAAGTATGATGTCTGATATTTTCTGGGGTTTATAGCTTGAAGCATTGTATAATAATTTAAAGGACAGTTTGGCCCCTGGGAAGAAACATTCAGGTTGAGTAGTGAGTTGAACCAGACCACATTTGGTTCCATTGTTTGTGAGCAATCAGTCTTGTGTTTTGGAATTATTTAAATATTTCTCATATCAGGAAGTTACGTATTTATGAATCTGGAGAGAAAGAAGAAGAAGAAGAAGCAACTTTTTTTCACGAAGAACTAAAACTAGGTTACCGAGATGTTGATTTCATTGTTTTAGGCAGCAATATTAATGCGCAGTGTGTGGTAATACATATGCATATGTACATACATTCATACATACATACATACATACATACATACATACATACATACATACAGACAGACAGACATATATACATACATACATGCATACATACATACATAGACATACATGCATACAGACATACTGACATACATACATACATACATACAGACATACATATATACATACATACATACATCATCATCATCATCATTGTCGTTTAACGTCCGCTTTCCATGCTAGCATGGGTTGGACGATTTGACTGAGGACTGGTGAACCAGATGGCTAAACCAGGCTCACATATATACATACATACATACATACATACATACATGCATACATACATACATACATACATACATACATGCATACATGCATACATACATACATACAGACAGACATACATACATACAGACAGACAGAAATACAGACAGACACAAATGGTGCTTTTTACATGCCACCTGCTATAAAAATAAAAACACCAGCCAGAAATAATAAGAGACAGATGAAAGGGCCAGGGACTCTGAAAATTGCATCATGGGCAACCTGCCTTGGAGTGCAGTAACTCCAAAAAAAAAAAAAGGAAAAAGAATCGATACAAGGGAGAGAGCACCCTCTAACCCAACTGCAGATAACCTCTTTAGCATCAGTGGTTTGGCAAAATGCATTCTGTCAATACTGTGTTGTGGCTGATGATGGGAGGAAGACATCCTTTTTTTTTGTATCATGTTGCCTGGAAACAAAGGGGCTGCAAGTTGTGACAACAGGCTAAGTGCTTTAAAACTCATCCAACCCATGAAAGTGGGGGACAAAAAAAGCACAAGCGTGTAAACATGATAATGGCGATGATGATGATGATGATGATGGTGGTGGTGGTGGTGGTGATGATGATGCTGAACTGTGGAAGTGTGTTTTGGCATGTGAGACGGTGCTAGCGAATGAAATATGGTAATGATGATGATGGTCTCTTAGAGAAAACAGATTTATGGAGATATGTTTGGATACAAAGACACATCATGAATATTAAATGTATTTCCTTAGATGTTTCCTTTACAGCATATATGTATGTATATTGATTTATATTTACATATATATATATATATGTATATATATGTGTATATGTATGTATATTTATATAAATCCTGATGATGGCGATAATGTGTATATCAATGCATTTCTCCATGTATATATATATATATACATACATATATGTATGTGAATGCCTATAAATATATATAACACATGTTATATATATATATATATATGTACATATGTACACATATGTGTATGTATGTATGTATGTGTATATATATATATATATTCATACATAAATATGACAGATTGAATAATTGCTCTTCAAAAATGGCAGAAATATTGTATATCAGTTGTGTTGATCATATGATTTTTACTTATCTTAAAACGCAAAGAACAGAAGGAAAATATAAATCTGAAAATAATAAAAAAAAAAATTTTGTAGATTGTCAAATTGAATAAATGAAGGAAAAAAGAAACAAGAAATCCTAAAATCGGTTAACAAAATAAAAACCCAAACGAAGCAGAGAAGCAATACGAGGGTTGGCTGCAAAGTTTGTAGGTTGACCAAGATGCTCTCATAGGATGTGGCCAAATGTGGTGTATTTTTCAACATAGTCGTAGCCATTGTCATGGCTGATGACAGTACCACCTGGATTGGAACCCGTGCCGGTGGCATGTAAAAAGCATTGTTTGAGTGTGATCGTTGCCAGTGCCGCCTAACTGGTCCTGTGCTGGTTGGCACGTAAAAGGCACCATTCAAGCATGGTTATTGCCAGTGCCACCTGACTGGCTCCTGTGCCGGTGGTTTGTAAAAAGCACCATTCGAGTGTGGTCATTGCCAGTGCCACCTAACTGGTCCTGTGCAGGTGGCACGTAAAAAGCACCATTCAAGCATGGTCGTTGCTTGTGCCACCTGACTGGCTCCTGTGCTGGTGGCATGTAAAAAGCACCATTCGAGCGTGGTCGTTGCTAGTGCCGCCTGACTGGCTCAAGGTACCATGTAGTAGGATTGAACTTGAATTCACATGGTTCACAATTCAAGCTTCTTAACCTCAGTTATTCTTAGTTTTTTTCTTTCTTTTTTTAACTCTTAGCCTCCTGTTTAAATATTTACATTGAAATATTTAAATGTAATACTTTTTTTTTTTTTTTTGCATTTATTACAAAAAGAAATAAAAAACACATTCAATTCCAGAGCTGAATGCACTTCTGAAGGGTTGGGCCCTGCCACATCAAAATCGGTAGAAGAATAGGGGCCGAAACCGAATATGGTTCCTCCTGATTATGTCCTTAGCCACTGGACCCTATAAAGGAGCTGTTGAGGTAGCGAACCACGAAACATGGTTGGAATTCCCCATAGATAATACTATGATAGTGGAGGCACATAGCCTAGAGGTTAGAGCAGTGGACTCGTGGTTGAGGGATCACGAGTTCAAATCTCAGACTGGGTGATGTGTGTGTTTATGAGCAAAACACCTAAGCTCCATGGCAGAAGGTAATGGTGAACTTCTGCTGACTCTTTTGCCACAACTTTCTCTCACTCTTTCCCCCTGCATCTAGCAGCTCACCTGCGACAGACCCGTGGGGAACCTATACACCAATGAAACAGGGAAACTGGCCCTTGTGAGCCAGGCATGGCTCGAGAAGGCACAAACAACAACAACAATACATTATTTACATTATTTACATTATTTACATTTGACGGATATTTGTCCTCATCTTGTTTGTTGTTAACACAACATTTCGGCTGATACACCCTCCAGCCTTCATCTGGTGTCCTGGGGACATTTTGAACCTAGGTTCTCATTCCTAAGGTATTTTTTGATGTTGTTGTTATTATTATTATTATTATTATTATTATTATTATTCTTATTATTATTCTTATTATTATTATCATTATTGGCGTTAGGAAGGGCATCCAGCTGTAGAAACTCTGCCAAATCAGATTGGAGCCTGGTGTAGCCATCTGGTTTCACCAGTCCTCAGTCAAATCATCCAACCCATGACGATGATGATGATGATTATTATTATTCAGGTTACTGCCTGGAATCAAACTCGGAATCTTGGGGTTAGTAGCCCATGCTCTTAACCACTACGCCATATGATGAGGACAGATATCCATCAAATGTAAATAATGTACATAATTCCTTATCTCTTAAATATAGAACTGAGCAACAGCAATACTATAACAGACTGTTTGTTAGCCACAATCACAATGACAACACCAACAACAATAACAATTATGGATCAGCACATACAAAAATAAATTTGAACTGATAGCTTTGAAACTGGGATATCTAATATGAAGGATGTGTGTGAGAGTTTTTCCAAAACCACAAAGTAAGAGATTGAGTTTAGTATCAAAGGTTGAGTGTTGATGTATCAGATGTTCATCTAAAGTCAGCTGGTGCTGGGGTAAGTAGTCGGGTCACATTGAACTAATACCCGGAACTAAATTACTTTGCTTTGATAGTATGCTTAAGCATGCTTTCGATATCAACCCGGCTTAAACCAGTTCTGACTCTGAGTACAAATGTCTTGTTTTCATAAGTTTTAAATTAAAATCTTCCACCAAACATTAGTTACAATTTATGTTCCTAACACTAGCTTAATGATTACTAAGTTATTTTACTAAATTCTTTGTTATATTTAAAATTAATTGAAAGAAACACAGAACATCTCAGCAGAAATATGGTCACAAAAGGGTTAAAGTCACCATGATATTTTTAACCCCTTCGTTACCAACCCGGTTGAAACCACCTCTGGTTCTGTAGTACAAATGTCTTGTTTTCATAAGTTTTAAATTAAAATCTTCAACCAAACTTTAGTCACAATTTATGTTCCTAACACTAGCTTAATGATAACTAAGTTATTTTACTAAATTCTTTGTTATATTTAAAATTAACTGAACAAAACACAAATCATCTCAACAGAAATATGGTAACAAAAGGGTTAAGAAGAAAAATAATCAGCAGAAGACATAAGAGAAGGAGACCTCAGTGTGTTCACTCTATATGCTAGAAATAATAGCCTAAATTTCCGTCAATCTACACCCTTCCAACTGCTTCTAATGTGCATCTGCCCAAATGTAGAGGTGTGTTAAACCTTTTGGCATCAACCCGGCTTAAACCACTTCTGGCTCTGTAGTACAAATGTCTTGTTTTCAAAAGTTCTGAATTAAAATCTTCCACCAAACCTTAGTCACAATTAATGTTCCTAACACTAGCTTAATGATGACTAAGTTATTTTACTAAATTCCTTGTTATATTTAAAATTAATTGAAAGAAACACAGAGCATCTCAACAGAAATACAGTAATGAAAAGGTTACAAAGGTGGGGTGGGGGTCAGGGGAATAGAATCATAACAAGGGTGGAGTGTTGAATTGTGGTAAGGAAGTATTGAAAAAGTGTTAGTAAGGGGAAAAACAAAAAGGGGTGGTTGATAGAAACAATAATTATGAAAGCCACTGTTTTAGATACTGCTATTTGCTTCAGCTCTCGCTGCTCTGAGTTCAAATCCCAGTTAGTTCGACTTTGACTTTCATTCTTCTGGGTCAATTAAATATATAGTTTTATTTTTTTAATATCTTTTACTTATTTCAGTCATTAGACTGTGGCCATGCTGGGGAACAGCCTTGAAGAATTTTAGCGAAACAAGTCAACCCCAGGACAATTTTTTTTTTTTCGAAGCTTGTTATTTATACTATTAATCTCTTTTGCTGAACTGCTAAGTTCTGGGGAAGTAAACAAACCAATATCAGTTGACAAATGGTGGTGGAGAACACACACACACACACACACACACACACACACAGTGCTCTTCTCTCAGTTTCCAACCACCAAATCCTGAGGGTTTAGTAGAAGAGACTTGCACAAGGTGCCATGCAATGGGACTGAACCCAGAACCATGTGGCTGGGAAGCAAGCATCTTACCATACTCCCATACTTGCACCTATCCACACAACCAAAAAAATATCGTTATCGTCCATCTTTTACTTGACTCTGTCAATGGCCTGTGGCCATGCTGGGGCACCACTTTAAATGGTTTAGTTGATTAAATCAATCGCAGTTCTTTTTAAATCTGGTACTTATTTTAGTGGTCTCTTTGGCCAAACTGCTAAATCATGAGGACATAAACAAACTAGTACCGGTTGTCGAACAGTAGTGGTACAAACAGAAAGATGCACACACGCACACATGTGCATACATATATGATAGGCTTCAATACAGTTTCCACCTACCAAATTCACTGACTAGGCATTGATTGGCCCAGGGCTATAGTAGCAGACATTTGCCCCCCGTCCACCTCATAGCTGTCTGCTGTATGTGCTGGTACATATGTGTTCTCTGCTTCCTGCCAG
>NC_142938.1:76706392-76718892 GCF_046866305.1 Octopus bimaculoides | reverse complement strand
GATGATGATGACGACAACGATGACAATGACGATGATGATGATGATGATGATGATGATGATGATGACAATGATGATGATGAGGAGGAGGAGGAGGAAGAGGATGAGGAGGTGGAGGAGCATGATGATGATGATGATGCATGCATACATTACATACACATTACACAAAAGGCTTTTGTACAGTTTCCATCTACCTTTTTAACTCCCATGGCATTGGCCAGCCTGTGGCCATAGTAAAAGTCACTTGTCCAAATTGACATGCAGTGGAATGGAAACCCGAGTCACATGATTACAAAGAAAATTTCATTACCATACAGCAATGCTACTTCTAAACCCAAAATAGTTTTCAAAAATGCTACTGCTTTTCTGCTGCTTATCTCTGGTATCCCAACTTTGAATAAATAAGAGATAAATCTTTATTTAGACAAGATATCATTCAATTGTAGACGTTATTCTCAGTTATGATTTCCAGGACCATCTCAACAGAATCCTAGCTCCACTCTGGGCAAAGCTATATTCTGGGGCTTTATTTACATTATTTACATTATTTATATTATTTACGTTTGACGGATATTTGTCCTCATCTTGTTTGTTGTTAACACAACATTTCAGCTGATATACCCTCCAGCCTTCATCAGGTGTCTTGGGGAAATTTCAAACCTGGGTTCTCATTCCTAAGGTATTTTTCGATGTTATTATTATTATTATTGAGAGAGCAGGGCATGCCATCAAAGTGACACTGGGGTAAAATATACGAAGCCCGTTATACCCATCGTGACTACTCGTCTGATAAGAGTACACCAGGCACATGCATCACAACCATATGTACGCGACATGGTGATCTCATATCAAGATAAACAGCGCATGACCTCGCAGGTGGGGCCCAGTTAGAATTTTCTTCATGTCGAGTAGCCCATCCCACTCAAAATGTCTCTGAATAAGGTTTGTTTAAGGATGTTGAGCAAAACACCCATGTTTCCAAAGGTGAATTATCCAAACCCCAAAGAATTCCTCTCAACACATGGCTATGATGAATAAATTTACAGACCAAAGACCAAACGACTACTCAACTGGTACTTAATTTATCGACCCCAAAAGGATGAAAGGCAAAGTCGACCTTGGCGGAATTTGAACTCAGAATATAGTGATGGGCGAAATACCACTAAAGCATTTCATCCAGTATGCTAGCCATTCTGCCAGCTCGCTGCCTTCTTTTGCTTTTATAATAAAAGCACAGAAACTTCTAGAACCTTCGATGATGTTCTCTGTTATGGGGCAATATTTCTGTAAGGCAGTTGGTTAATAACCAGGACACATCAGCTAATTTGAGTGTGGTCTTTTACTGGTAACTGAAAATGTGGGGGTGTTAATTCTAGGTCTCATTACAATTGTAAGCAACAGTTGAACATAGGGTTCCTAGATCCATGGGGACCCTTGGACAGCTGCATAACACTAGTGAGGTCATCATGCAGTTTGCAAGGCTACAAACCCCTGGGGAGGCAGTTTTATTCTAGGAGATGAGAGATTAAGATACAAGAGAAGGAATGAAATTAAAGTATGAGAGAAGTAACAGATTTCTAGCTGTCAAGGGCTGCATTGTTAGTCACATTTTAGAAGAGGTGGTGGGGATGATGGGGGTGGAGTGGGAAGCGATAAAAACTGGGGTGGTGATGAGATGCCTTCAGTGTAAAAGATGAGTTGAAGTGAATAGGGGCAAAAGAAGCAGGAGTTTGAATGAATAGAGGTTTCAAAAGTGTATGAGAGATAGGTAATGAGTGATGGGTGGAATATAGTGAATGAAAAACAAGTGTTGAGTGGATGATAAGTAGGGGAAGTAGGGGAGAGTAGGTGAGAACTGTAGAGATTGAATGGGGTTGAGGCAAGTTGAAGGATGGGTGTAATGAATGGTGGATAAGGAATAAATATATTGAGAAGATATCTGAAGATATCTTGAGATGAATGGTACTACTAAAGGCACACTGTAACAAGTGATACCTTTGAAAGTATATGGAGTTGAGGGTACTGCTTAAGGTATCCTGTCATAAATAGTAGCACTAAAGTTCTGTGGTGAATTTTAGCACTGAAGATATACTGTGGTTAAGTGGTAATTTAAAATGCATATTGAAGTATGAAGTATCACTAAATATATTCTATTATAGACAGTGCCCCCTTGTGGTATATTTTGGTAACTTGTAGTAGCGTAATATACAGTGGCAAGTGTATGCTACACTTCTCTCCCACTTCGACCAACACAAGGAATAAGCAAAAATAAAACAATAAGTGCAGTTACATGTGGCATGCTGTGCATTTTCAGGAAAAAGAAGAAAGAAACAGGTATTTCTTTTTTATCTTTTACCTATAAAGTTACTCAAATATACATAGTTTAGGGTCTCCTTGACAAAAATAGGAAGGCAGGGGAAGAGGATGAAAGACGATGATGATGATGATGATGTAAATGATGATGCTGATGATGGTGGTGGTGGTGGTGGTGGTGATGGTGTTAATGATGGTGGTGGTGGTGGTGAGGATGAGGATGTGGGTGATGATGATGGTGGTGGAGCTGATGGTGGTGGAGGTGATGGTAGTGGAGGTGGTGGTTGTGGTGGTGGTGGTAATGGTGGTGGTGGTGGTAATGGTGGTGGTGGTGGTGGTGGTAACGGTGGTGGTGGTGGTGGTGGTGGTAATGATGTTGGTGGTGGTGCTGGTGCTGGTGGTAATGGTGGTGGTGGTGGTGGTGGTGGTGGTGATGGTGTTGGTGAGGATGGTGGTGGTGGAGGGGTGATGGTGGTAGAGGTGGTGGTGATGATGGGAATGGTAGTGGAGGTGGTGGTGAAGATGGTAGTGATGGTAGTCATTGTGGTGGTGGTAGTGGTGGTCGCTTGTATGACAGTGATGCTCATTTACAACCATCATGTGATGTCAAAGACAACGGTCCCCCACAAACACATGCATGTACATATATTTACATATACATATATGATGGGCTTCTTTCAATTTCCATCTACCAAATCCATCCACAAGGTTTTGGTTGGTGCAGGGCTATTGTAGAAAACACTTGCTCAAGGTGTTGTGCAATGGGAACGAACCCAAGACCATATGGTTTGGAAGCAAGCTTCGTAACCACACAGCTATGTCTGCACCTGTAACCATGCCTACGTCTATAAACATCTGGATAAGAAAGAGAGAACAAGGCACAGAATTTGAAGGGGAGGGTGGTACTTTATTTTAAATGACCCTGAAAAGAAGTAAGGTTAAGTTCACCTTGGCAGGAGTTGAACTCAACAGGTGAAGATTCAGAGGAAATGCAATACAGCAAAGCATCTTTCTAAGACTCTGACAATTCTGCCAATAATAAAAATAACTTCTACAATTCTAGAAACGGTAAGCTTAACATCAAAAGCAGTTCTAGTTTGTCTTAAACAATTTTTTTCTTTTTTTACATGATTTGGTATGTCTCAGACAATGGCGGGATTCTAGGACTCCATGTTTTATGATATTTATTACGGCTGCAGGGAATTCCCTTTGAGTTCAGTCCCACATTGTATGGCACCAGTAGGTCTGAGCTGACCAAAGCCTTGGGCACAGATTTGGTAGGCTGTTGGATAAGATGCATGTCCTAGTGGCTCGTGGTTTCAATTCCCAGACCAGGCAGTGCATTCTGTTCTTGAGCAAAACACTTCATTTCCATACAAGCGCAGGCACGGCTGTGTGGTAAGAAGCTTGCTTCCCAACCACATGGTTCCAGGTTCAATTCCACTGCATGGCACCTTGGGTAAGTGTCTTCTACTATAACCTCAGGCTGACCAAAACCATGGGAGTAGATTTTGTAGACAGAAGCTGAAAGAAGCACATTGTGTATATGTGTGTGTGTGTGTCTGTGTTTGTCCCTCACCACCATCGCTGGACATATGATGTTGGTGTGTTTATGTCCCTGTAACTTAATGGTTCGACTTCCCCACCTTGGCAGCAGGGTGGCATCATTCAAAGTCTGTCAGGATACAGAAAGCGATGACATGCACTGCAAAGCATGGAATCCAGATAGTTTAATGACTTCGCCAAGACACGGCCTTATTAAACTATAACCAATATTTCCCTGAAATAAAGCCCATACCTCTTGTTACAGTTCCATCTAGTCGTATACCAATTGCAGCAGCAGCAGCAGTGATGGCAGCAGGAAGCACAGCAGCACCACCATCAGCAGCTTCATATTTTTCTAGCTTCTCTTTATATTTATCTAAAGAATTGGCTGAAATCCTGAGGCTTGTCTGCAAGTCTTGTTTTGACTGGCATATATATATATATTTTTTTTATCAGACAACTCACACACATATATACATTTGTGTATATATTTCTGCAAATGCTTGTAATGCTAAAATAAATGTTGAAATTAATTAGTTTAAAATTTTGAAAAAGGAATAAAGATAAGTAAATTAAACGAACTAATAACAATTTTCACTATCAAAATAAGGAATGGAATAAGATAATGGTAACTATCCCAAGGCAGAAAACCAAAACAAAAAAACAAAAAAAAATAGACGTCCATATATATATATATATATATATATATATATACATGTACATATACACACATATGTGTAAATGTGTGTGTGTATATATATATCTATATATATGCGTGAGTGCACACACAAACACACATAAACGTATGCATATATATATATATATATACATGCATATATGTATGCACACACATACACCCACATATATATATGCATGTAATCAAATTACTATAAATATATGCAAATATAGTTATGCTTGTGTATATGTGTATATATGTATACATATATATGTGTGTGTGCATGTGTGTGTGTATTTATATATATATATATATATGTGTGTGTGTGTGTGTTTATATATATATATATATATATATATATAAACACACTCACACATGCACACACACATACATATGTATACATATATACACACAGAGAAAGTATGAGAGAGAGAGGGGGAGGAGAGAGGGGGAGGAGAGAGGGGGAGGAGAGAGGAGGCGGAGAGAGGGGTGGAGAGAGGGAGAGAGAGAGAGGGAAGGAGTGAGTGTAAGTGAGTGAGGAAAAGGAAGTAAATAAGAAATTCAAGAAATTTTTGTAAGTAAACAAAAAATTCTTCAATGGAAATTCCAGAAAATATCCTGCAATTGGAAGGCTTCTCTATTTAGGCTTTCAAGCCATCCACTCAAAGAGCAGCAGAAGGAAGATAGCTTGGCCAAATGCCAGAACAGATAATATATAATTGACAAACGGTTTTCTGGGTTTCCTGTTTGGAGTTCAACTGCTGGCAATGAGTTCACTGAGTCGTTTATTCCTCTAGGGCCCATGAAATAAGTACAGGCAACATACTTGCACATAGTGCGATGCAAAATAAAGAATGGCATCTGTGCGTCAGGTCACTGATAATTATTTAGCTGATGGTGTTTTTGTTTTTAAATTCATTTATATATTTGTATTATCTTTTTTTTTTGTGTGTGTGTGTGGGGGTTGTTTTACCTGAGACCACCCCCTGATTCTGTGATACAAACTTACTGTTTGAAACAGCTCTACATTAAAAGCTTTCGTTAAAATTTCATGAATCCAAGATTAATAATGAATTGTTAATTTTGGCGCAAGGCCAGCAGTTTTTGATGAGGTGGGGTGCGGTTTGTCAATGCAATTGACCCCAGCATTTGACTGGTACGTTGACCTGGAAAGATGACAGGCCAAGTTGACCTAACCAGAATTTGAACCCTAACATTAATCCTTTATCATTCGGATTACTCTGTCAGAATGTACGGAACACTTATTTATTCTCATTCGTTTGGATTAACCAAGCGTTTAACTTATAGTTTTGAGGTTCTTATGATGTGAATGCTTATTCTTGGAATGACATTGTAGGGTAGGTGTGAAAGGCCAGATATGGCAGGTTTGAACATAAAATTGGTAGAACAGCTGGGCCTGATATGGTCAGTTTAAATGCTAAAGGGTTTAAGAACCAGGAACAAATACTACAAGACATTCCTTTTGTGACACTCTAACAATTTTGTCAATTTACCACCTTAATCACCAGATCAATAATGGTTTCTAATATAGGTACAAGTCCAGCAGATTGTGAAGTGAGTGGGGAGGTCAGTCAGTACCGTTGACACCCAATACTTGACTGCCATGTTATAGCATTGACCCTGAAAGGATGAAAGGTAATGTTGACCTTGATGAGATTTGAACTCGGATGGAACATACAAGGTCTGATCAAAATGCATCAAGACTGGTGTTATAAAAAGAAAACTACAAAACCTATCACTTCAGCATTTAATCCTCTTCGAAGGAGTCCCCTTTTGAAGCCACACACTTTATTCAGTGCCATTTCCATTGATGGAAGCATTCCTGGAACCCTTGTATAAAGAACCCTTTTTTGTCAAAAATTAAGCTAGAAAAATATGGGAGTTTATTATACATGGATAGCATTATAATCCTTTACAAAGCCATTTTTTTCCAAATTTTAAACCCCCAAAATTATGGGGGTTCCTTATACACATTAAAATATGGTAATTCTTCCTAATTCCATAGATCCTAGTGCTCAACGGGTACTTATTTTATCAATCTTGAAAGGATGAAAGGTAAAGTTGATCTTGGTGGAATCGGAACTCAGAATGCAAAGACATTTTATCTGGCATGGTAATGGTTCTGTCTGCTCTCCACATTAAATCACTGCAATATAATGTCAATATTCTTGATGTGCAACCAGTTGATAGTATGTCTATACTCATACTACAAGAAGGAATCCTGGAATAATGGTTGATGTGAAAATATTGGAATATTGGAATTTATTTAATGCTTAATGCTGTTATATTCAGCGGAAGAAAGAGAAAATTTCATTTCAGATAAACCAGCATCTACACAAATAAATGCGAGAGCCTATATAGGGAGTGCTCATCTTACTAGAAATAACAGCTAAATCTCCCTGAAATCAAAACTTTATATGTTAAATAAAAAGAGGGCACATTAAATCAGCATGTCTCATAAATGAAGGGGTTTGTGAGAATTGAAAAGGGGACAAAGCACACAAAATGCCCATGTCTGATAAAATTGAAATGATTTCTAACTTTTTTTTTGCTAAACTTCTCCAGCGCCATGGTGAGGAAAGAAAAATTACATGGATGTGAGTGTCAGAAAAATGCCTTGGGTACTCGCTACACTTCTCTGTGTTCAGAGTTCAAATCCCACTGAACTCAACCTTGCCTTTCATCTCTTCAGCGTTAATAAAATATAGCACTTTTCAAGACTCTTTCCAGAGGTATGACAAGGAACTGAATCCTACTACGGCCTTCCAGCAACAACTCTCTCCAGCCAGGGTTTGACCACAGTCACCAGATGCTTCACACAACCGTCTGAATTCAGCGTAAAGCCCTGTTCACCGATGTGGAGTGGCATGACACCACCCTCGCTGGAGACACACTCAAAGACAATCACAGTTTGGGGGAACTTGGGTTTTATGATTTCCATGTCACATGACTGGGAGATGGCAGTTTACTCAAAGTAGCCAATCTCCGCTTCCAGGTGACTCCAAAACCTGATGCATGTGTTCTTCATTGTGTTTAATTTCTATCTACCAAATCCACTCACAAGGATTTGGTCAGCTCATGGCCATAGTAGAAGACACTAACCCCAAGGTGCCGTGTAGTGGGGCTGAACCAAGAACCATGGGATTGCGAAGCAAGCTTCTTACCATACAGCCATGCCTACACCTACAACAATATATATATACACACAAGTGAAATCATATTTGAAAAACCTACAAGAGTAGGTGCAAGTGCTAATATTTATAAAACATGTGACATCATCATCATCATCATCATCGTTTAACGTCCGCTTTCCATGCTAGCATGGGTTGGACGTTTTGACTGAGGACTGGTGGAACCCAAAGGCTACACCAGGTTCTAATCTGATTTGGCAGAGTTTCTACAGCTGGATGCCCTTCCGAACACCAACCACTCTGAGAGTGTAGTGGGTGCTTTTACGTGCCACCAGCACGAAGGCCAGTCAGGCAGTACTGGCAACGTCCATGCTCAAAATGGTGTATTTTATGTGCTACCCGCACAAGAGCCAGTCCAGGGGCACTGGCAACGATCTTGCTCGAAAATCCTTACACATGCTGCGGGCACAAGTACCAGAAAGGCGACGCTGGGCACAGGTGCCATCACAATTTCGCTTGCCCCAACAGGTCTTCGCAAGCTGAGTTTCATGTCCACTGAAGGAGACGTGACATATTAATAAAAATCTGTAAATGTACAACCATCCAGATATCTGAGTACCTTATTATTTTTTCTAATATATATTATTTTTTCTAATATACATCATCTCCAAACCTTCCAATATATACACATATATATGTATGTATGTGTGGTGTGGGTTGATGTGCACTTTTGTCTTAGCATCACGTGATAGCTGTAAATGAGCATCATACAAGTGACGCCATGGTTTCCAATCTTCTGTGGAAAACAAATCTGGTCATGAAAAAATATTGCCTTGCTTGGAAACAGATAAGCATTGATGATAGAAAGGGTGCCTGGTCACAGAAAAAAATCTGCTTCAACAAATACCATCTGACTCATGCAAACATGGAAAAGTAGATGTTAAATTATGAATAATGATGATATATTTAATGACAGGCTCTTTTACATTCTCTGATTACCAATTCTAGCCACAAGGCATTGGTTGGCTTACAACTCTTGTAAAAGGCACTTGCTCTGAATGACATAGAGTGAGACTGAACCTCGTAACCCAAGATTTGTAAAGCAAATCTTGTAGCCACACAGCCGTGCCTGCTGTGTCTATTTTTATAGCCATGCTCTGCTATTCTTGTGCTTGTGTTACTTTAGAAATAAAATGGAAGGAAACCCAGTCCAGCTTCCAATATTAGAATAATAGAAGGCTCTCTGACGCACTTTTAACATCTCCATTCCAGAAGACTGTTTACTTCAATAATGACGACAACAACAACAACATCAACAGCAACAACAACAACAGCAGCAGCAGCATCTCTGTAAATATCATTATTGATGTATAATCCTGAAATATATCCTTTTTAAATCATTGTAACCTAATTTTGGCTTACTTATGTAAAAATACACACACACACACACACACACACACACACACATAGTGATAGATATAGTAGATATATGTATATATGTATATATATATATATATATTTATGTGTGTGAAAACATGTGTGTATATATATATATATATATACACACACACGTGCATATATATATATATATATATATATATATATATATATATATATATACATACACACACATATGCATCCACATAATATATATATATATATATATGTGTGTGTGTGTGTTTGAAAAAAAAAATATATGTATATATATGTGTGTGTGATAATAAAAATACTAAAAAAAACCCAGAAATAAATAAATATGTCAATTAATAAATAAATAAGTAAGAAAATAGATACCCAAACAAGCACTACAAGAGAATTGTATCCAGATGGCATCTTTAAATAATGGTCTGATAAAAGGTACAACATATAGAATGAATAAATAGATGAACAAAGAGTCTGGTTTTACTTAAAATATCCACTTTGGTACAGACTTTTTATTTATATCTTCTTTTTTTTTTTTGTCATTTTATCTTTAAATCTTACCAAAATATCATATCGCGAATACAACAGAGATTGTAGAAGAATAATTTTTGCTATTTTTCTTATTTAGTTTTACTTTTTATTTTTTTTTTGTTTGGTTGCTTTGTTTGGTTCATTCATTCAGATTTTTTTTTTCAATTTTTTTTTCTTATTCTTTTCTTCGTTTTTTTTTCTTTTTGAAATTATCTGTCCTTTCTTATTTCTTCCTTGTTATCCCCCCCTGCCCCTTTCACCCCACCCTCGCCTTCCGTTTTCCTGTTTCTGGTTCCGTAATGACAACGATGTCTGAACACAACAAGAGAATCCTTCACTACCTTGCAAATGTGCAACGTGAATATACGTCATAAACATAGTATATATATATATATATATATATATATATATATATATATATATATATATACACATACATACATACATACATACATATATATATATATATATATATATATATATATATATACATACATACATACATACACACATTTACATGTATATACATGCGTACATACACACACATACACACGCACATATATATATTGTATATATATGCACACATATACATACATACATACATATTTACATACATACATATACACACATTTACATATATACACACATACATACATACATACACACACAGATATACATATTTTATATATATATGCACACATATACATACATACATACATACATACATACATACAAATATATATATATATCATAGCAATTCTTATTTTCCTCTGTTTGGAACACAATGGTTTCTTTATTCAGTAATAATAATAATTATTATTTTAAATTTTGGTAAAAGACCACCAATTTTAGAGGGGAGGATCTTGGCCCATTACATCATCAACGAAATTCAACTGCTATTTTATTTTATTGACCCCCTAAAAGATGATAATGATGATGATGATGATGACGACGACAATGACGATGATGGTGATGAATATGATGATGATGATGATGATGATGATGATGATGATGATGATGATGATGAGCATAATGATGATGAGGACGACGACGATGATGATGATGTTGATGATGATGATGATGATGATGACGATGAATATAATGATGATGATGATGATGATGACGATGACGATGATGATGATGATGATGATGATGATGATGGTGATGATGATTCTTAAAGTATACTTCTGCCTCATTCCCTCACCAAAATACCCTGATGATAAGTACAAAAATGAACTGTCCGAAAGCAAATGGGTTAAGACAATCTCCCAACGTACTGTCTTAGCCTGTTTGCCTTCAGACGGTTGATTTCTGTATTTATCATTAGTGTATTTTGGCAATTTAAATAAGAGTTTTGACTATATATATATATATGTATTTATATATATTTTTATACCAAAATCAGGCAAAAATATTATATCTGTTAACAAACGTAGCAAAATAATTTTTTTTTTTTTTTTTTTTTTTGCTTGATATGTTTCAACACAGTTATGCTGTATGGTTGTATTACATCTCATGTCTTTTCAACTTGTTTTTTTTTGCATGTTTTCATAGGTCAACTATGAATGTTGTATATGAATGTTATCTATTTTTATTATCTGCCTGCTACTAATAAGACCCTGAGGAGATGCAGTATCCCATATTTTATAATATGCATGAATCAATCTGGATATCGCATCGAAATGATCATAGGTCATTATCATTATCATAATAAAGTATTTTCAATGGATCAGTTTTGAGCTCTCATTTAAATCGATATATATATATATAAAACATATTTCTATCTCATATATGTATGCATGTATATAAAACCGATTAGCCCTTTTGATACCAATCTGGCTGACAAAATTCCTGGTTTTCTGATACAAACTTCTTGTTTTAAAACGATCCAAATTAAAACCTTCCATCAGCATTTTGTATTAATTTATGCTTCAAACATCAATTTATTATGATAAAGTTACTTCATTAAATTCTTCATTATTTTCAAAATTAATTGGAACAAAGGTTGTTTATTTCGATAAAATTATGGTAAGGAAGAATTTAAAATCACAAGATTCAATGTTGAGGAAGGAATACCAATTTTTAAGATGAAACAGCAGAATCTAAGGAAATTAAGGATAGTCTGCGTCTGGAAATGCTAAACATAAGCACCAAACCATTCCTCTTTCTCTGAGTATTTCCACATTGTGGAAGCAGCCAGAGGAAGACGAGAGGTCTGGTGTTTAGACGGGAGTCTTCCCTGGGGGTAAGAATTGCATTGAATTTTGAACGGTGTTTCTCAAACAGACAAATAATAAACCCCACAAAAAACAAAATTCTTTGGCATTCCACTCTGTTATAAAACAAAAAAATATATATATTATAATTATATGATATTATAATATCATATATAATATATTATATGGCTGTGTGGTAAGAGGATTGCTTCTTAACCACATGGTTCTGGGTTCAGTCCCACTGCATGGCACCTTGGACAAGTGTCTTCTACTATAGCCTTATGAGTGGATTTGGTAGATGGAAACTGACAGAAGCCCATCGTATATGTATGTTTGTATGTGTGTGTATGCATACATACATGTATGTATGTATTATGTATGTATATGTGTAAGTATGTGTGCATGCATGTATATATGTATGTATGTATGTATGTATGTACGTGTGTGTGTACGTATGCATGTATGTATACGTACATGCATACATGTATGCATGTATGTATTATGTATGTATATATGTATGTATCATCATCATAATCATCGTTTAACGTCCGCTTTCCATGCTGGCATGGGTTGGGCAAATGTATATATGTATGCATGCATGCATGTATATATGTATGTATGTATGTATGCATGCATGTATGTATGTGT
>NC_142938.1:76698892-76701392 GCF_046866305.1 Octopus bimaculoides | reverse complement strand
ATGATGATGATGATGAGGTATGTGTGTATGTCTGTACAAAATGGGAGAGATGAAGGAAGGCTGTGTAAATGGCATTAAAAAACCACATTGCATCTCACTGACTCTGTAAAAACCACTGATTGATCAAACATTCAAACATATCAATGAACTATTGATCCCTCATTTCAATTTGTATTTTCCAATATCTTTGATTCGCTCAATCGACTGTCCATCTCATTCACTCTACATGCTTCAAAATTAAGCACACAACAACAGCAACAACAAAATAAGCAAATAAACAAACAAATAAATAATGAAATGAACAAATAATTACTCTCAAATTCTAGTTTGGTTAACTCAGACCTTGTTTAATAAAAGCTTGTTAGATCAATAGTTTAAATCGGAACAATTTATTAGGATTAATATTTGAGCCTGGTGCAGCCTCTGGCTCACCAATCCTCAGTCAAGCTGTCCAACCCATGCCAGCATGGAAAGCAGACGTTAAACGATGATGATGATGATGAGGATGATGATGATGAGGATGATGATGATGAGGATGATGATGATGAGGATGATGATGATGAGGATGATGATGATGATGGTTTGAGCCAGGATTAAGAGAATGATAATAATAAGTTTGCCATGTTGATGAAAGGTAAACATTTTTAGGAGTGTTAAAGGGTTGATTAAGGTAGATTGCTGACAGGTGTTACTAGTAACATGTTGTCTGACACACCCTGTTGCATGGTTGGGTCGTCATCACTGGTGACTAAACTGACCCCACCAACAAGGTTTGCCTGGTGTAAAGATTTGCTAAGAAACACATGATCAAAACAGGTGACAAAGGGCCTCTTGCTCAGAGTAAAAGGTAGACTGTATGACACAAGTGTGCAAACAGCCATGCTACATGGCTGGGAAACTGCTGAGGACATGTGTAAGTTTGCAAGGAATGAAGTTTGTATGCTCTGCTGGATGTGTAATGTAAGTGTGCATACACGACAGTGTAAGCGCCCTGAGAGAAAAGTTGGACCTAAGAAGCATCAGATGTGGTGTGTGAGAGAGATGATTGTGCTGGTATGGTCATGTGTTGCGTATGGATGAGGACAGCTGTGTGAAAAAGTGTCACACCCTAGCATTAGAGGGAACCTGTGGAAGAGGTAGACCCAGGAAGACCTGGGATGAAGTGGAGAAGTACATCCTTCAAATGTTGGGCCTCACTGAGGTGATGACAAGTGACTGAGACCTTTGGAGATATGCTGTGCTTGAGAAGACCCGGCAAGCCAAGTGAGACCATAACCGTGGCCTATGCCAGTGCAGCATTACCAGCCCATTTAAGAGTAAATTTCAGTCATTGGGCAATAAACTGTGCTTGTGAAGACCTGTTGAGTCAAGTGAAGTCATTGACAGTAATGGCAACTGGGCCAGTGGCATGTTAAAAGCACCACTTAAGCGTGGCCGATGCCAGTGCTGCCTGACTGGTCCCATGCTGGTGGCATGTACAAAGTATCATTTGAGCATATAAAGGATAAATGTGGGGATAAGGTGAACCAGAAGTATAGGGTCTGAGGTGTCAGTGGCTGAGAGGCCCTACTGAAGGCCAGCAGTGAGGGATGTCACATAAGCAGAAGTAAGAATAGCGTGGGTCTCTTGCTTTGGGGTGGTCACGGTGTATGGACACATGTGTATATTTGATCTAGAGGGAATTTGCTGTTAGGTTCTGGCCAGGGTCTAGGCCCATAGGGTGCCCTGCGGATGTAATCCACCTGGAAAGTTGACACTGAGAGAACCTGGGAAGTAGGTGAATTGTACTTTGTTTCTTATATTACAGTAAATAATGCCTGTTATTATTGTTGTTGTGATTGATATTGCTATTGATGTCTACTCTTTGGTGAGCCATGACTGAGCAAGCCAATGATCAAAGGTATTTCCATCCATGATCATCCCCACTTTCATTGAAGCAGGACATTATCCAGTGTGTTATTCGTTTCTTATGACAGGAGGTTGTGATTCGAGAGAGATTTGGCTGCTATTTTAATGGGTTGAGCAAACCATGGGGGTGGGGGGTGGGAGGTTTCCCTCATTGGTTTAGCTGGGACTTGATTGTTTAATCCTGTATTAACTTCGATCAAGCAGACTCGTGATCAAGGAAATGGAAGAAAATGGGTGGGCGTGGGGTGGGGGTGGAAGGGAGGAAATGAAAATCAGATGGAAAACAAAATGCAAATGAAATAAAATAAAATTAAAAAAATAAAATAAAACAAAGAAGAAAAGAAGGAAATTAAAGAGGGAAATAGGTAAACGTTGCACTAATTGTTGATACGTTGAAATAAATCTCGTTTGTCCTCAAGGTGACCATAGACATAAAGATAGATGGACACATTTCATAAGTTGCAAACGGTCGTTAATTAGTTAGACAAATGAAAACCTTGAATGGTAGCATCTGTTGATAATTTCTGGTACTTTTAGCGCTATTTATGGCATAAAATAAATATTTGCTCTTTCTTTCATGAATTCTTGTATT
>NC_142938.1:76691392-76693892 GCF_046866305.1 Octopus bimaculoides | reverse complement strand
AAAAAAGGGTTCTTTCGATGTATGTATTGGTATGTATTGCACCAAACAGCTGCGTTTCTTTCTCTAACATTTTACATTGTTCTACCTGGACAGGTTATTGTGGGGAAAACAAAATAGGGATTTGGAAAGAAGTTTCTATAAAGCTAGTTTTTAATTATCGAATGGCTATGGGGGTCCACAAAAATAGAATAGTAATCAAAGGGGTTATAGATAAAAAAAAGGGCTGAGAATCATTGCCTTAGCATGAAGCTAACCCCACTTCTTCCAGAAATTGTAGTTCTGTGAATTGCATGGTGACCCCTGTCGTGTAGGTGGAGTGAATAAAGCACCTAGTGCACTCTGTAGAGTGGTTGGTGTTGGGAAGGGCATCCAGCCATAGAAACCCTGGTTCAAAGCAGACATTGGAGCAGGATGCAGTTCTTGGGACACATCCGGATCCTTATAAACCATTGAAACCATGCCAGCATGGTTTCAATGGTCTATCACAGACGTTAACTGATGATGATGATGTTTATACCGCCCCCACATACTACACCTTCTCACACACCCATATTCACAAACGCACACTCACATGCGTACACTCATATGCATACATACACACACACACACATATATATATACGTCTATATGTGTGTGTATATTAGAAACCTACTTATTTGCTTATCTACTACTACTACTACTACCACCACCACCACGACCACCACCGCTACTACTGCTACTGCTACTACCACTACTACTACTACTACCACCACCAACACCACCACCGCTGCTGCTACTACTACTACTACTACTACTACCAAGAGTATTAGTGCCACCCACTATCATCATCATCATCACCTGCAGTACCAAGAGACAACCCCATTCATTAATTCCACCACCACCACTACCAACAACAGCAACAGCAACAACAACGATAACAACTCTGTCATCACCACCGCCACCACCGCCGCCACCACCGCCACCACCACCACCACCACCACCGCCACCACCGTCCTTGTTGATAATATTCCTGCTTCCATCTCTGACTTGTTTCTTATTTTTATTCCTGCTGTTGTTGTTGCTGTTGCTTATTTACCAACTTCTTTCTCTCTAAATATGCCACACCTTAACCTTGCCTCGATGGTATTGGCAGCAGTGGCGGCGGCCGTAGTGGCGGCGGCGGCGGCGGCGATGGCAGTGGTGGTGGTGGTGGTAGCACAGGGAATTGGAAATGATGGTGGTAGTGGTGATGATGATGATGACGATGATGATGGAGATGCCAGTGATGAATGCTTGCTGAGTGTGTGTGGCTGGAATGGTGATGACGGAGGGGTTAGTTATGGTGAGGGTGGTGATGACGACGACGACGACGACGACAGTGATGATGATGGTCGTTATGATAGTGATGTTGCACATAGTTATAGTGGTGGTGGTGGTGATGATGATGATGATACTTATGATGATGACGGTTATGATGATGATGATGATGATGGTGGTGGCAACGATAATGATGACGACGATGATGTTGATGAAGATGATGGTGACGATGACGACGATGACGATGGAGGGGGTTACAGCCTCGGCAACGGATGCAACAGAGGAGAAAGCGCTGCATCCTGCCCTCATCCTAAACGCTTATAATTTACATAGGATAGGTTTTACATTCTTTTAAATATTCTTTTATTTTTTCACATTTATAAGTGCAGGAGTGGCTGTGTGGTAGGCAGCTTGCTTACTAACCACATGGTTCTGGGTTCAGTCCCACTGCGTGGCACCTTGGGCAAGTGTCTTCTACTATAGCCTCGGGCCGACCAGAGCCTTGTGAGTGGATTTGGTAGACGGAAACTGAAAGAAGCCCGTCGTATATATGTATATATACATATGTGCGTGTATATGTTTGTGTGTCTGTGTTTGTCCCCTCAACATCGCTTCACAACCGATGCTGGTGTGTTTACATCCCCGTAACTTTGCGGTTCGGCTAAAGAGACCGATAGAATAAGTACTAGGCTTACAAAGAATAAGATTTGCTCAACTAAAGGCAGTGCTCCAGCATGGCCACAGTCAAATGACTAAAAGAGTAAAAGAGTATTTACTTCAAACTGAATGGAAAGCTTTACTCATCCTAGCTTTACTCATCCTAGCTTTACTCATTAATCATTACTCATTACTTATTACCTGAAATATGTTGTTCTTTTTTCCTTTCCTTTTTTATTTAATTCCTGTTACATCATTCTGTCACTATCCCCCATGTGCCGAACCTAACATCTCCCAGCATCTTGCAGCATCTTCTCTGCCGTGTCCTCATCCTAGCGACCGCCACCCTCCCCACGTTAGGAATTCTGCTTCTTTGCCGATCCTTTGCTTTGCTGGGAATCAAAGAGGAACTTTGAAATGCGAAATAAGAATGGAAGAATGGCCGTAGGTGTGGATGCCAATAGAAAGCTTACCCCCCACCTCTGAGGGCGAGGACCCTGATCTGTGATATTAATAGGTGTTTGGCACTCGATGACTCATGGCGGCG
>NC_142938.1:76681392-76683892 GCF_046866305.1 Octopus bimaculoides | reverse complement strand
GGAGGAGGTGAGTCAGTTAGATTGACCCCAGTGTTTAGCTGGTGGTTAGTCTGTCAACCCTGAAAGGATGAGAGGGAAAGTTGGCGCCAGTGGCATTTGAACTCAAAACATAAAGACAGATGAAATGGCACCAAGCAATTTAGCTGGCACGGCACCGATTCTGACAATAATAATAATAACAACAATGTTTTCTTTATTAAGCGTTAAGGGCTGACAATCACATTGACGACCACCACTACGAACATTTACAACCCGGCCTCCCCACAACAAATAACAGCCAAATCCTCACCCAAGACCACAACAATAACAACAACAGCAATAATAATAATAATAATAACAACAACACCAACAACAGTAATGATAGTAATAATAATAATAATAATAATAATAATAATAATAATAATAATAATAATAATAATAATGATGGTAAGTAATAGTAAATACAAGTGCAAAATGTGGAGTAAGTTATATAGTCGAAGAATTTTAAGTGTCAATCTAAAAGAGAATATCTTGTGAGAGAACGTTAAGTATAAATATAAGAATGGATGTTGATATAGAAATAGAGAAGTAAAGAATTTACTTGGCAAAAATGAAATGCACTGCTTATAATTCAAAGTGAAGTTCTTTGAACTTACCCGAAAATGTTTGGTATACAATGTTAACTAACGGTTTCATGTTTGATACTAATAGTCGTCGATAACCGGTTTAGTACGGACTATGAGTTTAGTACTGACTATGGCAGAGGTAAAGCTAAACAGACAGAGTGTGTGTATATATATGACTAAGTCGTCACCGTTCTTGCTGTTGTTGTCATCAATGCCAGCATCATCAGCATCACCATCATTGCCATCATCATCATCATCATCATCATCGGTATCTTTATGGTCGTCGTCGTCGTCGTTGCTGTCGTCGTTGTAGACACCGATGTTATTATTATTGTCATTGGTGTTGTTACTAACAATTTTATTATTATTATTATTATTATTATTATTATTATTATTATTATTATTATTATTGTTATTATTATTATTTTTGTTACATGTTTCTTTTTGTTGCTGTTGTTTTTGCTGTTGTTGTTGCTACTCTACTACAGATGCCTAGGTGGTTGTATAGTCTAGTCAAAAGAAGTCTAATTGTTCTCAGGTGTCATAAAAAAAAGAAAGAAAAGAAAAAAGGAAGGAGGGAATGAAGAAAGGAAGGCAAGATGTATATGAGTACAAATACACACCATGCACTTAAGCACTCACATATACTTATATATATATATATATACATAAGTATATATACATATATATACATAGGTATATATATATACTCATATATATATATATATGAAACTATATATGTATGTATATGTATCTATATCTATCTATCTATATCTCTCTCTCTCTCTCACTCTCTCTCTCTCCTCTCTCTCTCTCTCTCTCTCTCTCTCTCTATATATATATATATATATATATATATATATACACACACACACATATATATATATATATATATATATATATATATATACACACACACATATATATATGTATTTGTAATACACACACATACATACATACATACATACATACATACATACATACGTACATACGTACATACGTACATACATACATACATACAGACAGACAGACATATATATAGATATCATCATCATCATCCTCCACCCGCTTTCCATACTGGTTGGATATGCATGTATATAAACACACACACACACGCACGCACACACGCACGCACACGCACACGCACACGCACACACACACACTCGCACACGCACATGCACACACACACACACACACACACACATACAGACAAGGAAATATACACCTACGTAATGCTCCAAAATAAACACCAAGCATATTCACGTAACACTCAGGTGGATTACGAGAAGGAAATCTATCTTCTGTGAGTGTCTTCACAGGTTGTGTTCCTCTTTACCAATACTCTTCTGCCTCGCCTTACCAATATTCACCTCACTTTCACTCTCCCTCCTCCTTTCTATTCCGTTTCTACCTCTTACCCCCACTCTCCTCCCCCTCAATACACCTTTCTTGTCCGTCTCTCACTTCTTCTCCATACCTGGTTTCATTCCCCCCCCCCGACATCACTTTCTCTGTCTCTTAGCTGGCAACCGAAAATCTATGGTAGGACATAAGCATCTCAATAACACTCTATAAATCCTTGATTAAATATAGGTTTCTTTTTAAAACGGTAAGTGGTTATTTAACAAATATACGAGATAGCGGTAGCTGGAACATAATTGCATTCCATACCTGCAAACGCTTGCCAAAAGCCAAAAGGAAGTGGTTGGTGATATTGTAGAACAGCAACTTAGCAATATTACTAATTCTAGCTGTTTCGCTGTTGCACCTATAATTCTTCAGCTTCTCTAATATCAAAGAAACTGTTTTCTGAAACCAAATCTCAAAGTAGTTAGCTTTGTGAAAATAGATGACAATACATTTGGCATCAAAGTACGTGGATGCCTATGACTACA
>NC_142938.1:76668892-76676392 GCF_046866305.1 Octopus bimaculoides | reverse complement strand
ACTCACAAGTCTTTGGTTCGCCGAAGGCTATAGTAGAAAACACTTCCCTAAGGTGCCACACAGTGGGACTGGACCCAGCACCATGTGGTTGGGAAGCAGGCTTCTTACCACACAGCCAGGCCTGTGCCTATTTATATATAGACACATCATTTCTTTTATTATGGTCTGAGAAGGAGAAAGAAAAAAAAACATACACCCCTGCCCTTGCATTGTTTGTTGCTGTAATCTAAATCTGATGACACAAAAGAAAGATTAAATTAAAAATATTTCTCATTTTGACTTGGAGTGGGTTTTAGTAAGTCTGATGATTAAAAAAATAAGTTTCCAAAGACAAACAGGCTGACAGGCAGACATTTCTATTTAAGTCTAATCTAACGGAAACAAAATGGTAAAGGAGTAAACAGATAACAGATTGTGGAAGAGAGTCAGAGATGGTAAAGCACCATGACTGGGGAGATAAGGGGTGGGGCCTCTTGGTATAAAATGTAGATTTTTAGAAAAAAATTGCCATGAATGACATCAATACAATTGTTTCTGAGCCAGCCTCCTGACATCATCACCATATCCTTCGCATCAGTGTTTGGAAGCCACTGTTTCGATGCTTGCATGGTTGTAGGTATGTTTTCGACAGCTGGATGCACTTCCTGTCGTTAACCCTTATTTGTTTTCAAGTAAGGTAATATTTGCCTTTGCCTGGACATGTTCTTCATGGAAGACTGGGAATCAATGGCACTCCTTTACAGCCATCATGTGATGTCAAGACAGGGACAGACTCACACGTGCACACACTCTCTCTCTCTCTCTCTCTCAAACAAACAAAGGGCACATACATACACACACACACTTGCATACACATATAAAGAATGTAAACTTGCAAAGGACACATACACACACACACACACACACACACACGCACACACACTCACAACACACTCACAAATAAAGGACACATGCACACACACACCCACAAAGAAACAAAGGACACACACATACACGCACGCTTGCATACACATATAAGGAACATAAACATGCAAAGGACACACACACACACACACACACACACACACACACACACACACATACACATGCACACACACACACTCACAAACAACATACACACACAAACAACATACACACACACACACACACACACACACACACAAAGAGAAACAAAGGACACACACACACACAAAGATGATGCACACACATAGAGGACATGTATGTATATACACAAACACACTCATACACAAACAAACACACACAAAGCACACAGAAACACACATCATCACACAGATATGCATGTATGTATAATACATAGATATGACAGGCTTCTTCCAGTTTCCATCCACCAAATCCACCTAGAAGGCTTTGGTTGGCTCAGGGCTATAGAAGAAAACACATGCCTCTGGTGCCATGTAGTGGAATTGAAACCAAGACCATTGACACAGATTATTAATTAGCAAAAACGTAGGGCACTGAGCTGGCAGAATCAGTCGCAAGGCAGATGAAATGCTTAGAGGTACATTCTGAGTTCAAATCCCGCCAAGGTCGACTTTACCCTTCATCCTTTCGGGGGCGATTAAATAAGTACCAGTTATACAAAAGGGTCGATGTAAACTGACTTAATGCCCTCCCGCAAGCTGCTCCTGTGGCAAAAGTTTGAAATCATTAATTAGCACAAAAATTAATCACTAGAATTTAAGGTGTTCAGCAGAGATTGTAAACATTTCAGTTTTTTTTTTTTGTTTTGTTTTTTTTTTGTTTTGTGCAGAGAATGAACTAACGAATCTGCTGAATGATCTGAAAATAAAAAATAAATAATTAAATTATTGTTGTGAGGTCAAGTTAGCTTTATCTTGACAAAACCCGCTGAAGCCAAATAAATGAAAAATAAAAAACCTTGCCACAGATAGGTGCTTGATAAATGGCGAACAACTCCCTTGCAGACCCTTCGTTGGTGATTCCCCATCGCTTTAAAAAGAGTTTCTTCTTATCACCTCTTTCACTCTGTATCTCTCTTTCATAACCAATTAAGTCTTGGGCAGCCATTGTTGTATATCTAACCCCGCCCCCAACCCAATCCTAAGTGATTAATATTCATGAGGCAATTCATAAATTAAGCACTGCGAGCTGACCAAAATCCCACTGCCCCTGTTACCTTTTTTTCCTGTGCACATTGTAGTGCTCCTGAGGTCACTCCTGTGAGCTACTGGTAACATGTAACTCAGTACAACCTGTTGCACGGCTGGGTCACTGGCAACTCAACCGGAAACCCCACTAAGCTTGATTGGTTAGGAGGGTGATTGTTTGGACATCCTGCTGGATAAAAAGCAAAGCCTGTCAAAGGGCGGACGAACTCATGTGAGTCCACGGCTGTCCAATATCTTGAGACATCATGTCCATGGACAATCAGACAAACAAACATGACTGAAAACAATACCTCTGCCTTCGCTAAGGAGGAAGCAATAATAATAATAATAATAATAATAATAATAATAATAATAATAATAACAATATTAATAATAAATGCCCTGATGCAATACCAAGCAATGGCTCTCATGGCTTCTGATCTTAATTGATTGGAAATGTTATCATGTACATTGCTTTGTCTTGGTATAAAAGACGGGCTACAGCAAATATTCTGCTCAATACCACAGATTTGCTTGTCAGTTGTTTGACTGTAACCAGTTGAGCATGTCCCTTGGTGGCTGACGATAAGTGCATCTCTGATCATGAGCAGAAGTAGTTGGGGAGCATCATAGCCATGTGTTGAGAGGAATTCTTTGGGGTTTGAATAATTCGCCTTTGGAAACACGGGTGTTTTGCTCAACATCTTTAAGAATTCCTCTCAGCACATGGCTATGATGATCCCCCACTACTCCTGCTCGTGATCAGAGATGCATATATTGTCAGCCACCAAGGGACATGCTCAACTGGTTATGATGAAGCAACTGACAAGCAAATCTGTGGTATTGAGCAGAATATTTGCTGTAGCCCATCTTTTATACCAAGACAAAACAATGTACATGATAACACTTCCAGTCAGTTAAGATCAGAAACCATGAGAGCCACAGCTTGGTACTGCATCAGGGCATTTATTATTAATATTGTTATTATTATTATTATTATTATTCATTTTGTATATCATCTACAAGTCTGTGTGAAAACCATCAAAACGGTACCCCTGCATGGCTGCAGTCCAGCGACTGCGACAAGCAAAAAATAAAACATATAAGACATCAAAAAATTTTTTTCTTTTTTTTCTTAAAAAAAGTGAAAAGGGAGTGGGTCGAGTGGTGTGGGCGCGGGGGAAAGTTAATTTAATTTAAAAACCTTGTTTTATTATATTTTCTGCTGATTTAATCAATGCAAAACTATAACGAGAACATTTCCAAATTGCTTGAGTCGGCCAAAATAATAATAATAATATCAGTTTGCAATTGTTGTTTGTATTGTTTTGTATTTGTTTATTTAATACTTTGTACTTTTTCTATTGTTCTTAATTAAATGTCTATTTAGAAATGAGAAATTAGAGACTGAATGTTTGTCTTCATTTTTTGTTCTTTTTTTTCCTTTTTTTCTTCTTTTTTTCCTTTTTTCCTTCTTTTTTTTTACCTTTTGAACAAGTGGAAACAAACTAGGTTACTGGTTATAATAAAAGCCTGTATATGTGAAGTTATTGTTGCCGCCGCCGCCACCACTGCCACCGCTGCCACCACTGCCTCCGCCGCCACCACTGACGCAGCCGCCACCACTGCCGCCGCCGCCACCACTGCCGCCGCCAACACCACTGCTGCCGCTGCCACCACTGCTGCTGCCAACACCACCGAGAAGGAAGTGATTAGTGAGAAGGTCGAGGAAAAGAGCCAAAGAACTGAAGAATTTACAGAATTGAATTTTGCTTCATTTCGAGAATCAAAACAGAATCACTTCTGTAAAGTCTGTAGAATATAACAAGCTAAGTGCCTTTAAAATCTTAATTATATTCAGGACTAATTGTAACATCTTGGCCAATCATGGACGAACTGAGGCCCACAGGATTTTCTGAATGGCACACCTAATGAAAAATTACCTTGGTTATCTTGTAGTAGTGTGGCCCACCTGATGATAGGGCCATGTCTCATGTGGCCCACTTCTGAAAAAACAAGTGAATGTTGTCCAGGCCTAGTTAAAGGCATTCTACTTAATGGAAATATTCTTTTCTACTATAGGCATAAGGCCTGAAACTTTGTGGGAGGGGGCCAGTCAATTAGATTAACCCAAGTAAGCAACTGGTACTTAATTTATCAACCCCGAAAGAATGAAAGGCAAAGTCGACCTCGACGGAATTTGAACTCAGAACGTAAAGACATGAAATATTGCTAAGCATTTTGTCCGGCGTGCTAACGTTTCTGCCAACTCACCGCTTTAACCAACAAAGTATTATTCTTTTCTACTCTAAGAACAAGGCCTGAAATTAAGTATGCAACTGGTACATAATTTTTCGACCCAGAAAGGATGAAAGGCAAAGTCAACCTTGGTGGAATTTGAACTCAGAACATAAAGATAGACGAAGTACCCGGCGTGCTAACATTTCTGCCAGCTCACCGCCTTTCATGCTTAGAAGAAATATCATTATAAAACTTTTGTGCTTTGACAAGATTTGTGTCCCCTACTTTCTGACTGGTGTGTCTGTAATTTCTCTTTTATTAATTTTGGGGTCTTTGGTGCATTTTTTGGGGGGTAGTTTTGGGTCAGCATTTTATGTTTGAAAGCATTAATTCTGAGTGGGCATCATTTGTTAGTCAAGTTTATTCAACTGAATTCCCTATCTTTCTGCTTTATTTGTCTTCCCTTCTGTTCATCTCTCTGTCCATTTGTTTATCTGTTCTGTCTGTTTGTCCACTTGTCTGTCTACTCATCTCTCAGTCTGTCCTCCATCCATCCATCCATCCATCCATCCATCCATCTATCTATCTATCTATCTATCTATCTATCGAAATCTATCTATCTATCTATCTATCTATCTATCCTTCCCTCCCTCCCTCCTCTCTCTCCCTCTTCCTCCAGCTATCCATCTAAATACCTCCCTATCTCTGGCACCTCAGCAGACGACCTTCTCGTTAAACATTGAAACCTAAACGACCAATGAAACTGAAATTGTCAGGAATTCTCTGATACTTCATATCTCAGCATTTAATTAATGCCAATTTCTTGCACTGCCATAAACCACAATTGCAAAGATGTCAATTCCACAATTCTTGGAGAGAAGATTGAATAACTGCCTCTGGACATGCTTCTAAAATCGAAAGACAGCAAAGTACACATCACTTTCAGAAGCATTTTTTAAAATCAGGATCAGAAACTGTCCAATTAAAACAGGGGTTCTCAATGAATTCTGTTTTTTTTTTACCTGCAAATCTCCTTTAATACCTATTTTGGTCTGTTGGACCCCTTATAGCCATTCGATGTTTAAAAAAAAAGAACCTATTCATCCTCATGATGATGGTGATGATGATGATGATCATGGCGGTGATGATGATGATGATAATGATGGTGATCACCATCGTCGTTGTTATTGTCATCATCATCATCAACATCATTGCCATCATCACTATCATCATCCTCCTCATCATCATCATCATCCTCATCATCATCATCATCATCATCACCATCACAATCATAATCATCTTCATCGTCATCGTCATCACTGCTGCTGTTGTCGTCATCCTCCTCCTCCTCCTCCTCATCGTCATCATCATCGTCATCATCATCATCATCATCATCATCATCATCATCATCATCATCATCATCATTGTCATCATCATCCTCATCATAATCATCGTCATCACCCCACCACCACCACCACCACCACCACCACCACCACAACCCCCTCCTGTTCTTCTTATATTGTTCACTTTTCTGTCTCTCCTCTGACTGCCCCTCTGGCTAATATTCCTCTTTCATTTCTCATTTCTCAATTTATTTGCTTTCTTTCTTTTCTTTTATTGTTCTGCAATAATTCAAGTCATGCTGTTGCACCTGAGCTCTGTGTGCAACAAGCTAATTATTGGTGCTGCTGCTGCTGCAGCCGTTGCTGCTCTTTTTATCGCCGTCGTTGTTGCCATTGTCATCATTGTTATCATCTTCCTACTCCTTCTCCTGATCATCATCATCATCGTCATCATTATCACCATCACCGCCATGATGATGACGATGATGATGATCATCATCGTCATCATCACCACCATGACCATCATCATTATCATCATCATTGTCGTCGTCACCACCACCACCACCACCACCACCACCACCACCACCACCTCCACCATCATCATCGTCACCAACAATCATCATCATCATCATCGTCATCATCGTCATTGTCATCATCTAGGGAATCACTGCCGCCACCATCACCAAGAGATACCACACAGTGCATGAAAGACTAGCGACCCAATCGAATATATATACATATATATATATATATATATAGTAGATAGGTCCAGTGTAATCTGTAGGCAGGAGAGGTGCAGCCGGAGAGTGCAAAGTTCAGAATAAAAAAGATCCAGAATAAATAGTCCAGAATGAAAAAAGGTAGAGAGTCCAGAAGTTCGTGTGTGATGAGTAGAGACAGGATTAGCTGGTGCGACCACGTGAGCATGAGCTATGTATGGGAGAATTCACAAAAAAACAACAGACGAAGACAGGTGGTGTAAACAACAAATGGATGTATTAGTATAATGCTCGGGAATAGAGAAAGTCTTTGACGTTTTGAGCCTACGCTCTTCAACAGAAAGGAACACAGAAAGAAACAAGGAAAGAAATAAATATATGTATAGTTGTCAGCGATCTATCATCGCACTGACCAATTCCCATCCCCACATTTTCACACCTTCACACCTACATACACACATGCATACATTAAGATCACCATCATTCTCTCACACACATGCACCTTCGTTTTGGGATCACTATTTCTTTGTTATCTCCCCTTCTTCTTAACTCTCCTGTGTGATCCTTCTGTCCGGCATTCGCCATGATAGATCGCTGACCACTACACATATATTTTTTTCCTCTCCTTGTTTCTTTCTGTGTTCCTTTCTGGTGAAGAGCGTAGGCTCGAAACATTAAAGACTTTCTCTACTCCTGAGCATTATACTAATACATCCATTTGTTGTTTACACCACCTGTCTTCGTCTGTTGTTTTTTCGTGAATTCTCCCATACACACACACACACACACACACACACACACACACACACACACACACACACATATATATATATATATAAATATATGTATGTATATCTTTCTGTGTGTGTCTTTGTGTCTGTGTTTGTCCCCCACCAGTGCTTGACAAGCAGTGCTGGTGTTTTTATGTCTTTGTAACTGAGTGGTTCAGCAAAAAAAAACAAAAACTGATAGAGTAAGTACCAGCCTTAAGAATAAACGATGGGGGTCAATTCATTCAAGAAAAGTTCTTTAACACAGTGCCCCAGCATGGCTACAATCAAATGCCTT
>NC_142938.1:76651392-76661392 GCF_046866305.1 Octopus bimaculoides | reverse complement strand
GAGTTCAAAATCCGCCGAGGTCGACTTTGCCTTTCATCCTTTCGAGGTCGATAAATTAAGTACCAATTTCGGGCCTTGTGCCTAGAATAGAAAAGATTATAGTATAAGATACACGCACATGCGTCCGCATGCGCACTCATGCATATTTACACACACACACTGATTATGGTTCCCTTCGTTATTTAAAATCAATCGATTGCCCAAAAAACTGACCAACTAATCAAGTGATTGATTGATCGATTGATCGATTGATGAGTCCGTGTGAGAGTGACTGACCTGCAGTAGAGGGGTGTGCGTCATTGATGAGGTCAGAAATGGAGACGAAAGAACTCTGACAAAACAAACAGATGGATTGATTAAACGATTGATGGACCAATCGATTACGTAATTGGTTGGTGAGTTAACTGGTCGACGAAGAACAACGAAAGAAATGGGAAACGATATGTGTGTGTGTGTGTGTGTGTGTGTATATGAATGTTTGCTTGTTTGTGTTGTGTGCGTTCGTTAAACTTTGTTGTGCTTATACATACACATATATATGCATACATGCATGCATGCATACATACATACATACATACAAACACATACATACATACATGCAAACATATATACATACATGCATACACGCACGCACGTGTACCCTAACAAACTTCATACAGTTCTTAGAAGTGTTGCATATTTTGAGCTACATTAGTAGCAACTTGGACTTTTACCCTCTTCTTGCGCTATTAGAGAATTTAAGTAAAATTGTATTAATGTGTCCAACTGATTAAAAAATTTCCATTTATTTATGCAAATTATGATAACCCTGCATTTAAATTGATGTAATGATTGCATTGTTCAATTAAATGGCGTCTCTTGAAACGGTCGTACTGCATCACCTCTTGATATCCTGTTGCTTATTTTGATTTTTTTACGTACATATATATATGTATATATACATACATATATGTATGTATGTATGTATGTATGTATGTATGCATGTATGTATATATATGTGTGTGTGTGTATATATATATATATATATATATATATATATATATATATATATATACATATACATATACATATATATATATATATATATATATATATATGCATATATATATATGTATATGTATGCATGCATGCATGTATGTATGTATGTATATGTATTTGTGCATCTTTGTGTTTGTCTCTTCATCTCTTGGCCACTAGTGGTGGTTTATTTGCGCTCGCGCACATACACACACACGTACACACACACGTACACACACACACACACACACACACACGCACGCACACACACACACACACACACACACACACAAACACACACATACACACACCAACGCTGAGACACATATTTCTGGCTCTTCTCCACGAGTTACCTAATCGCTCGATATTTCACTCCCATTCCCATCGTCAACATATCGATATGTCACCTTTTAATTCCATTCTTTTCCTAAAACACAAAACCTCTCTATCAGGACCATCAAACAGAAGCCCTTGAAAAATGTCAACGAGTTTGCTTACCGGGACAGCAATATCGTGTCCCAGTATATCGAGATATTAAATCTCGCGTTGCTGTGGCTTGGGCTGCTATAGACGGTCTTGGAACAATATGGAAGTCGACCTCACAAGATAAATTGAAGAGACAGTTCTTCAGAGCATTTGTTGAATCTGTGCTTGTATATGGATTTCTTGTATAGATAATATATAAAAATAGTGAGAAAAATGAACTACGAATGCGTGTTGCGAGAATTCACATCTTCCTACAGCACAGCGGAGCATTCATTCAATTTAAATTTCCTATCTATATTTTGATCAGATTCGTAACAACGTTGCATGATGTAAGGGACATAATTAATCACTTGACTTGAGAGTTATTTCCCTTGCTATATAAATTTTTTTTCCTTACATTTTTAACTTTTTGCTTGTTTTACATAGAAACAAATTTCAATCGATGAAAGACTCCACACAAACAACTAACCTGATAGAAATTGGAGCTGAAACTCCCTCAAACACTACTAGCTCCTTATTTGTTCATCCTGTGTCTCAATTATGTATTGCATATCTCAATAGATCAACACAATGATCTGGGTTTCACTTTACAGAAGACTAAAAGCAGAAGATATCCGGCCGTCTTCTTGACTCACGCCAATTATGCTGATGACATGGCGCTCTTTGCAGACTACACAACAGATGCTGAACGTATAACTCCATCTTCTGGAAAATGCTGCCGCTAAACAAAGGACCATATGTGAATGAAAAGAAGACAGGGTTTACCACTCTGAACACAACAGAAGAAATCAGGACCATCAAACAGAAGCCCTTGAAAAATGTCAACGAGTTTACTTACCGGGACAGCAATATCGTGTCCCGGTATATAGAGATATTAAATCTCGCGTTGCCGTGGCTTGGGCTGCTATAGACGGTCTTGGAACAATATGGAAGTCCACCCTACCAGATAAATTGAGGAGACAGTACTTCAGAGCATTTGTTGAATCTGTGCTTGTATATGGATTTCTTGTATATGGAACTCTCACCAAGAGACTCAGGTGCATGTTGGCCGGTGCCTACACCAGAATATTATGTACAGTGCTTAACATCTCTTGGAGGGACAACAACAACGAAACAACGGGCGATAGATTTGTGGAACTGTAAGAACGTCGGACCACATGACGGTATGTGCATCTGTTCCGGCTCTTTGCATTTGGCGTTCAAATTACACCGTGGCTTGTTCGGGTGGTAGATTTAACCCGTCTAGCATTTAAACCGTCCATATCCAGCCCCAAATATTCTACTTGCTTTATATTAAAACCATCCAGATCCTGCCTCTTACATCTACCCTACAATGTCATTCTAAAAAATAAATAAATAATCATACCATTGAAATCTCAAAGCGATGAGATAATGCAGGATTAATACAAAGCGTTAGTTTTGAGAGATTTATCTGACTACGAAAGGTCTAATCCGCCCTAGGGTTTACCACCGTCTCCTAGCATCGTGGTTGCCTTCAGCAGAGTCCACTTTGTTGTGAATATTTGGGCCAGATATCCTCTCTCCTTCCCATTAATCTCTGAGGCCCTGTAATCAGTCGTGGGTTCTGCTTTCCTTTCTAAGTAAAAGATTAAAAAATATAGGTCACTATATGGGCTTAGACAAGGTTGTGTGGTAAGATGTTTGCTTGTCAACCGCACGGTTGTGGGTTCAGTCCCACTGTGTGACACTTTGAGCAAGTGTCTTCTACTATAGCCTCAGAACATGTGAATGAATTTGGTAGATGGAAACTGAAAGAAGCCCGTCATATATATATATATATATACATATACAGGCGTGGCTGTGTGGTAAGAAGCATGCTTCCGAACCACATGGTTTCGTGTTCAGTTCCACTGTAAGGTACTTTGGGCGAGTGTCGGGCCGATCAAAGCCTTGTGAGTAGATTTGGTAAACGGAAACTGGAAGAAGCCCGTCGTATATATATATATATATATATATATATATATATATATATATATATATATATATATATATATATATATTCGTGTCTGTGTCTGTGTCTGTGTCTGTGTTTATGTCCCTGTAACTTAGCTGTTCGGCAAAAGACACCGATAAAATAATGGCTGTGGTTGTGGTTGTTGTGGTGAGAAGCTTGCTTTCCAATCACATGGTTCTGTGTGCGACTGAACTATGGCTTCGGGCCGAATAAAGCCTTGTGAGTGGATTTGGTAGGCAGAAACCGAAAGAAGCCTGTCCTATATGTATACATCTATGTGTGTGTGTGTGTCTTGGTATCCGTATTTGCCAATCACCACTGCTTGACAACTGGTGTTGGTGTGTTTAGGTCCCCGGTACTTAGTGGTTCGGCAAAACACACCGATAGAATAAGTTAGGCTGAAAAAAAAATGTCCTGGGTCGATTTGTTCGGCTAAAAAATTATTTCGATGCATTACCCCAGCATGGCCGCAGTCCAATTAGTGAAACAAGTAAAATATACATATGTTTATTGAGATTTATATATTCTTTTATTTGTTTCAGTCACTTGCTTGCGGCCATGCCGGAGCACTGCTTTGAGAAAGAAAAAAAAAGTATTATCGCCTGCGTCGGCCGGGAGTCGAACCCGGATCGACTGCTTGGAAGGCAACCATGCTAACCGTTACACCACCGACGCTGACACTCTCAGCCATGTATATATATGCATATATATTTATGTTTGTAAGCATTAAGCTGTAGGAAGTTAGAAGTGAATGCCCACCCCCACCCCCACCCCCACTGCCACGTGCGGAGCGAAACGCACGCACGCACACACACACATCCACACACACACACACACAGGTATTTAATCCCATTACCATTAAAATCTATACTGGGGTTTAGGTCAATGATCTAAGTGAAATTTCTCCATTTGTAGTACTTGGAGAGTAGATTTGGTCCCCCCCCCCCAACACACACACACACGCACACACATACACGCACACACACACACACACGCATACACACACACACACGCACACATACACACTGACATGCACAAGAATACACACTCCTATATTCAACAAACACACACACACATCCACATACACAACAAGCACACTCACATATACACTCGCAATTACACGCACGCATATACACACATACACACAATATACACAAACGCACACACACACACTAACACATATACACACACATACACATACACACATGGACACGGTCACATATATGCGTACATGTACACATACATACGCTTTTCTGTCTGTGTTTCTCTCATATATACAGGCATGTACGCACACCCACCCACGTATGGACACGCGCGCGCATATATGCATGCATACATACATACACACCACACATGGATATACACACACACATACACGAACGCCCCCGCACAAGCAGACATATACGCACACACACACACACTTGCAGAGACGCAACATATACACAAACACTCGCGCACACACTACGCACAAACTCACACACACGCACGCGCACACACACAGAGAGTCGAACAAACAGGCAGAGACACACACACACACACGCACACATACACACACAACGATGCCATTCCTCTGAAACACAAATTTCAATGATTTCATCGCGACCACTTCTTTTAATACCGGAACGAATTTGGATTTCTTTGAAGATTTTCTTTCAATTTTATTTCATCAAATGTTATTTCGAAAGCATGGCTATGTGGTTAAGAAGGTCGCTTCCCAACATTTTAATTTCCAGGATCAATCTCACTACACATAACTTCGGGTCGATCCAAGTTGTGTGAGTGAAGTTTGCTTGACGGAAACTATAGAAGACAATGGTCTCCCAGGTTAATGCCTTCATAGATTTTTGATGCATTCATTGAAATCCTCTTCGTTGCCCGTGTCCAAGCTAGGTTTCCAGGTTGATGATTTCTTCACGTCTTCCTTCTGGTTTTAGTCCTGGCCTAGCCTGATCTGGTTTTGTCTGGTCTGGTCCGGTTTGGTTTTGTTTTGTCTGGTCCTGTTTTGTCTGGTGTGGTTGGATTTGATCTGGTCGTTTGATTTGATCTTGTCTGCTCTGGTCTGATCCGATCCGGTCCAGTCTGGTGTGTCTGGTCTGGTCCTGTTTTGTCCGGTCTTGTCCTGTTTGGTCTGGTCTGGTCCTGTTTTGTCGGTGACCGGTAATAAAGTCACAGGAAAAAAAGTCACAAGTGATTTATGGGATCCGAGGAGCAAAATCCCACCAGGACAAAACACCCTCGGACACCCTCGGACAAAACCGTCCCGGACAAAACACCTGTGACTTTTTTCTGTGACTTAATTACCTGGATTTGTTTTGTCTGGTCGTGTCCTGTTTAATCTGGTCTGTTTGGTCTGATCCAGTTTGGTCTGGTATGGTCCTGTTTTGTCTGGTCTCTGTCCAATCCCATCCGGTCTGCTGTGGTCTGGTCTGATTCTAGTCGACCCTAGTGCTTGACTGCTATTTATTTTTTTTGACCCCGAAAAAAAAAAAAGGGAAATGTAGAGCCGACCTCAGCGGTATTTGATCACACGACGTAAAGGAACGGAAGAAATGTTGCTAGGTATTTTGTCCGGCGAGGTAACCATTCAGCCAGCTCACCGTCTATTCAATATTATTTCCACTCAAGGCACAAGGCCTTGAAAATTTTTTAGGGAAAGGGGCCATTCGATTATATCGACCCCAGTGCGTAACTGGTGCTTATTTCATTGACACCGAAAGGATGAAAGGCAAAATCGACCTTGGCAGAATTTGAACTCAGAACGTAAAGACAAACGAAATACCGCTAAGCACTTCGCCCGGCCAGCTAACGTTTCTTATTTGTTTATTGCCCACAAGGAGCTAAGCATAGAGGGGACAAACAAGGATAGACAAAGGGATTAAGTCGATTATATCGACCCCTGTGCGTAACTGATACTTATTTAATCGACCCCGAAATGATGAAAGGCAAAGTCGACCTCGGCGATATTTGAACTCAGAACGTAATGGTAGACGAAATACTGCTAAGCATTTCGCCCGGCGTGTTAACGATTCTGCCAGCTCGCCGCCTTACCGTCCATTCAATATTGAGAACCAACTTTCATAGCAGATTATATAGCAATGGATTTAACAGGATTATTACAAATAAGGGTTTTAGAAAAAGCTGACCTTTATAAAGTGAAGACTAGAAATTTCGACAAAAGAGTCGATAAGTAGTCACAAGTAGTTCCTAATCCCAGCAATTCTGCTTCTGCATTAAAGCTCAGCTCTCAGTAGAACACAGAAGGAGTAATTCTCTCTTTAGAGCTAAACCGAAAATCCATTTGAGCGACAACTGAAGCCATTTCGATCACCGGCGTTTTATCTTTTACTCGTTTCGGTCATTGGTCTGCGGCCATGCTGGAGCACCGCCTTGAACGGTTTTAGTCGAACAAATAAGCCTCAGTACTCATGTTTGTTTTTTTCTTCTTTCTTGAACTTGGTACTTATCCTATCGGTTTCCCTTTTGCCGAACCGCTAAGTCACGGGGAGGCAAACAAACCAATACCGGCTGTCAAGCGGAGGTGCGGGACAAACACCCACACACACACGCTTGCATCTTTTATCTTTTCTTTCACTTGTTTCAGCCATTAGACTGCGGCCATGCTGGGGCACTGCCTTTAAGAACTTTTATCAAAAGAATTAACCGCAGGACTTATTTTTTTAAAGCCTGGTAGTTATTCCATAGGTCTTTTTTGACGAACCGCAAAGTTATAGGGACATAAACACACCAACACCGGTTGTCAAGTGGTAGTGGTGTAAACACAGACACAAAGGCACACCCATATGTATGTATGTATGTATGTATGTGTGTGTGTGTATGTGTGTATGTATATACGTGTATATATATATACATATACACATACAAACACAAACACATGTACACGTATACGACGGGCTTCTTTTAGTTTCCTTCTACCAAATCCACTCACAAGGCTTTGGTCGGCCCAAGGCTATTGTAGAAGACACTTGCCCAAGGTGCCACGCAGTGGGACTGAACCCGGAACCATGTGGTTGGTAAGCAAACTTCTTAACCACACGGCCATGCTCAAAAGTTAAAAAATGCAACAAAACAACAAACAAAAGAGAAAAAAAGTAAAAAAACACACCGGCCGTAACATAAGCAGAAGCAACAACAACAACAACGACATCAACAATGGAGGCCATACGTTTGATAAAGAAACCACTTTGAGTTGCGACTAATGTTCCAGCTTGGTCCATTTCTGTTCAATTGTTCATAAAACAAGTCTTTGTACAACCGACCCCATTATTGGCATCATGTCAACTGCACTTAGCAAGTCTCACCACACCTGTTAGTCTCCCCCCCCCCGCTCTCTCTCTCTTTTCTGACTCTGTACCAAATTACCATTGTCGGTGTGATGAACCCACCGACCAAACCATTTCATTTCTGGTGAAAATTCCGTTTTTTTTTTGTCTCTATTTATGGATTTTGTCTTTAATTATTAACTTCAATTCACTTTGAGCGGGCGAAGCATCAAGTCCCCGCTCAATGCCCCGCCCCGTCCCGCCCAGTCCTGCCTCGTCCCGCCCCCTTTCCCCTCTTCTCTCTCTCTCTCTCTCTCTCTCTCTCTCTCTCCACTACTCCTCCCACCCTCACCGTTCATTCACTATCGACCAACGTAGGAAGGTCTGTACATCCGTGCGGATAACACAGATCAGCGCGGTTTAGCTCTCTGTCTCTCTCTCTGTCTCTCGCTCTGTCTTTCTGTCTCACTGTCAGCATGTCTGTCTGTCTGTCTGTCTGTCTGTCTCTTTTTTTCTCTTTCTCTCTCTCACTCGCTCTGTCTTCCTGTCTGTTTCTCTCTCTCTCTCTGTCTCTCTCTTTCTTCCCCTCTATCTCCCTCGCTATCTCTCTCTCTCATCCACTTTTTCTCTTTCGCTGTTCCTTCTCACTTCCTCGTACATACAAGCATGCACACACACACACACACACACACAGACACACACACACACACTCACACACACACACATTGACGACGGGTTTCATTCAGTTTCCGTCTACCAAATCCACTCACAAAGTTTTGGACGGCCCAAGGCTATAGTAGAAAACACTTGCTCAAGGTGCCGCACAGAGGGAGTGAACCCGGAACCGTGTGGTTAGGAAGCAATGTATCTATGTATGCATGTATCAGTTCATTGGGCATTAAGTTGACGCCTCTCTATCATAACTGTGCTGTGCTGTGTGTGTGTGTGTGTGTGTGTGTGTGTGTGTGTGTGTGTGTGTGTGTGTGTGTGTGTGTGTGTGTGTGTGTGTGTGTGTGAGTACACACCATGGTGAAACGGTTAAACGTTTGTCTCACAATCACGGGACAGTTTCGATACCACGGCATGGCATATTTGGCTCATGTCTCATTCCGTATCGTCGGATCGGCCCCATTCCCATGTGATAAAGTATGCAGATACCATTCGGATGGCTTGTCCCTGTAATGGAGAGGTTTAGCTACTGCGGCCCTGCTACAGTTTCTAACTTTACAGAAACCACAACAAACGGTTTTGTTGGCGCAGATTATGCAATGTTGGAGTTTTAAATCTGTTGACCCTTTTACTGCCGTAGTTCCACTATTCTGTGTACTATCGCTCTGTGAGCTTTGCCGTCTGTCCAGAATTATGCTTGCCAGAGCTGATTCTACCATTTTACCTTATTCTTGTAATGCCAACATGATTTCACTGATTGTACTTCTCGAAACATTAAACAACTCAGAAGTTTTGATGATTGAAACTCCAACCGTTTTCCCCCGCTCCAAATTTGTCCTCTTTGGAAATCAGATATGCCACGCGTTTTAAATTAATTGAAAAATATATAAATCTGCAAAAAAAAAAAAAGACATTCATAATGAATATGAACAAACACACATATACAAACAAATGCAGCTTTGAATTTGTCAAATTGCCAATGGAAAAAATTGTTAAATAAATGAAAAGTGTTTAACATTGCTTGTTTTCACCTTTTCAATATCAGTGAAGAATGCCACTGGAAAAGAAGATATAAGATTTGCCAAATTTGTCTCTCTCACCAAGGTCATCAGCTGTCGAACGCCGACGAAGGGAAATAACCCTGAAATCCGGATACGTTCGTGCTGCTGGCCGAGGTGAGAGGGATAACTCCCTTGGCAAACAGGACACAGTCGTGTGTCGATAAGCCAGCTGGAGGAGATGTCCTCCTGGGGCTAAAAGCAACAGTAACATCCACCCCTAGGGGTCAGCCACACTTAAGTGGCAATATACTACACTTTATCGTGCAGTTACTGTTAATACTTCATATAGAGAATTAACATTGCTTGTTTTCACCTTTTCAATATCAGTGAAGAATGCCACTGGAAAAGAAGATATAAGATTTGCCAAATTTGTCTCTCTCACCAAGGTCATCAGCTGTCGAACGCCGACGAAGGGAAATAACCCTGAAATCCGGATACGTTCGTGCTGCTGGCCGAGGTGAGAGGGATAACTCCCTTGGCAAACAGGACACAGTCGTGTGTCGATAAGCCAG
>NC_142938.1:76623892-76646392 GCF_046866305.1 Octopus bimaculoides | reverse complement strand
TCGGACATATTGCTACCCTTAATAAAATGAAATGGCTTTTAAACTTGAAAATCTTGTCCAACATCATAGCAAAGAAAGAAAACTTACAGAGACGCAAGTTCTGTTTTTTAATGAAGAGGAAGCGGAAATAGCTAATATCCGTGGGTTTGTAAACGGGTAGTTTCCTTTTAAGAGCTACTATCCTAACCATGATTAGTGTCGTAACTAACAAAACAAAACTCTGCAGATTCTGAATTGTTATGTCTCAAGCTACTGCTATCTAGCACCTTCGGATGATCTCCACTCAACCGCTACACAACTGCTACTCGACTGCTACTCAACACTCCTACCACGGCCAGACTACCTCTATTTATATGTCTTGGGAGATCCTACTTCTTCGCCTGGGGGCGTCGACACAACATGAATATTTGGTGCTGAAGACATACAAAATGGAAGACGATTTTTTTTTGAAAAATGCATAAAAAAATCGGATGGAAGAGTTAAAAATACGCTACACTTAAACCGTTAAATACAAAATTAGTTGACATTTGACATTTGAATTCTAAAAGACGTGAACTGCAATATGTTAGCATAACATCGCAGCTATGTATTTCTAGATAAAGATGCTTATTCGATAGATTTTACAGTAATGATGAAAAGGTCAAGTATCTCGTGGAATTTTCCAACGGACAACTAGTTTATATTCATTGTTATAAACAACATTATTATATATAATTACTTTAGAAATCATTGGCTTGGAATAATTAGTTATTTGACTAACTAGAATTAATCTTATTAAAAATTATTTATCAAAAATATAAAAAGTTGACTGTGTACTGTTAACGTTCAGTAGTTCATAAATGAATCGCTCGTCTTCATTATATTACATATGAACTCTGTTGATCGATATGAAATACTGCATCGAAATATCTTTACAGCTTCTCATACCACAGTAAAGGTTGGAGGAGGTTCTGTAAGTTTCTTCTGTATTTGGATAAATTTTTTTTTCATGTCAAGTCTTGACATTTCCGCCACTGTCATCGTAGCCTCTACTTCATCTTTGTCATTTATAAACAAACAATTTATCAAACTATTTTTTAGAATAACACCTGGATTTCTTATCAAGAATTTTATTTGAGATAAGTTCTAATTCTTTATTTGCAGAAGTTTTTGTGCTTATTTTTGAAAATCATTCCTTTTGAAATAACTGTAAATTGTCCTCTTTGAAACTTGCATCAATGACATTCCTCGCGCATCCAAGAAGATAAATACATTTTACAATTCCATTTTCATTGAGTTGGCAGATTTGTTAAAGTGTCTGCGTCTATTCTGTTCCGACATCGTAGATTTTGAGTTCAAATCCCGCTTGGAACCAGAAACGATAACAATTCTGCCAGGAGTTGATAACCTGACTAGGAGAAAGAAACCTTCGAAATTAAATACGCAGTTTTCGGGTTTGGCAACTCGAGAAGATGTATAAGTGGCTGTGTGGTATGATGTTTACTTCTCAACCATGTGACTTTCAGTTCAGTCCCATTGTGCAGTACCTTGGGCAAGTGTCTTCCACTAAAGCCCCGGGTCAACCAAAGCCTTGTGAGTGGATTTGAGAGCCCGTCACACACACACACACATACACACACACACACACACAAATATATTCTTTTATTCTGTTATTCTTTTATTTGTTTCAGTCATTTGACCGCCTTTAGTCGACCAAATATATATATATACGACGAGCTTCTTTCAGTTTCCGTCTACCAAATCTACTCACATGGCTTTGGTCGGCCCGAGGCTATAGGAGAAGACAGTTGCCCAAAGTGTCACGCAGTGGGACTAAACCCAGAACCGTGTACTTGGTAAGCAAGCTACTTACCACACAGCTACTCCTGCGCCTATATATATATAAATTAAATACATATATATATGTATATATATATATATATATATATATATATATATATATATATATATATATATATATACACAGACACAGACACACGCACACACACACGCACACACACACACACACACACACACACACACACACACACACACACACACACACACACATAGTATAATATATAGTGAAAATTTACAAAAAAACAAAGGACGAGGACGGGTGTGTAAACAAAAAATAGATGTATTAGTTTGACGCTCGGGAAAATGAGAAAGTCTTTTACGTTTCGAGCCTACGCACTTCGACAGAAAGGAACACAGGAATAAACAAGGAGGAGAAAAGATACCAACCCCTCAAGATATAAAATAAGAAGTCATGTAATCAAATAATACTTATTTGTTTTTCTGTTCTCAAGAAATTGGCTTCATTTTCACGAATTCTTAGAACTGTTTCCGACCTTTTCTTTAGGCACTGCAGATACATCCACATAATTCAGTATTATCCATACAAACGTTCACACACACACTCACACACACTAGTACATATTTATATGTATGTATGTATGTGTGTGTGTGTGTACACACACCTATATATACACACATAACACATATATACATATATAGATATATGCAGACAACACACATACATTCGTATGTACATGTATGTATATGTATATATATTTATACATACATATACATACACCACTCACAGTCACACACACGCACGCACACATGCAGATATATTTAAAATCCCAAAAGGCTTCACACGAGTAAATATGCATTGCATAAATAAGAAAAAGGAAAATGTGTACAGAACTTTATGATGGAAAATAAAAACGAGATAAATATATTTTACAGTAAGCATCTATCGTTTTCGGTCGTTTTGATATATCTTCCTTCTGGAATGCAATAGAAAAAAAAAATGAAATAAATGAAATTGAATTAGCTTTCAGAATATCAATTCTGGTAATTCACATGTCTTTTTATAGAGATCACATGTTGCTGTATTTCGTTTTCCGCGAAGTGGGGATGAAATCAAAACCACATGTTTGCAGGCATTAAAACAGGAAGCGATATGAATCACTAAACCGAAGATCAGAGACATTGTCTCGTTGTCGTGTGTCACCCTCGCTGTATGTGGCGACCATTATCCCGATGGAAGAACACCTTTCGTCTTGAAACCAAAGATGGTCGTTTTATTTCTATCGCTGACTTAAGCCGCTCAAGCTGCTCGCAGTAGATCTCCTTTGTTATCGTTTGGTTTGGGTTTAGAAGTTCAAAGTGGACTAAACCTTTCATATCGCACCAAACAGATAACAACACCTTACGTGGGTGAAGACCCTCTCTAGCCTGGGGTGCCAGTGTTTCTCCTTTCCCTATCCACTGTCTTCAGCGCTTGACATTTTCATAGAGAACCTATTTCTCGTCATCAGTCACTATTCGGTCGAAAAAAGGTTCATTCGTGAGACGTGACAGCAAAGAAGGGCACACATTCACTCTGTGCGCACAATTAGACTCGGAAAGTTTGTGAGGAACCCATTGAACCAATTTGCTGACGTTTCCGATGGCATGCAAGTGTCGATGAATGGTTGAATGACCAAATCCAAGCTTTTTTACTATTTCCTCAACAGTTACGATGGGATTTTGTTCCACCTGAGTTTGAAGGACATCCTCGTCGAGCTCTACAGGTCTTCCAAGACGAGGCTCACCTTCTAGGCTGTAGATTCTGGATCGGAATTTCTGGAACCACCGTTGACACTGGCTTACTCTTATTGTCCGATCCCCATATATTGCATTAATATTCCTCGTACTTTCAATTGCGTTGTTGCCTTTATTGAACTCCTTTATCACTTCCTTTCTAGCTTTGAAAAAATAACTGTTAAAGTCAAACTGTACTCTTCAAAACTTACACTAAGATTAAGAACAAGGTAAAATTACTACCTGCTTTTATAGCAAGTTGATGCAGGTAGTTTATCCCGTCCCCTTCCGAATTTTAATTCATGCAATTGAAAATACCGCATTATTTATGGGATGACCCAATATATATATATTTATATTGTTGATAGATATTGATAATATCTATCTATCTATCTATCTATCTATCTATCTATCTATCTATCTATCTATCTATCTATCTATCTATCTATCTATCTGCCTGTCTCTTTCTCTCGCCCCTCTCTCTCTCTCTCTCTCTCTCTCTCTCTCTCTCTCTCTCTCTATATATATATATATATATATATATATGTATATATACACATATAGTTATATACACACACATGATACAATTAATTTTGACTGAAACTTTTAAATTTCGGTGACAGCTGATTTATTCCACTTAAAAATTGAACATACACATATAGGTACACACACACACACACACACACACACACACACACACACACACACACACACACATACACACGCACACACATACACACACAATATAATTATATATGTGTGTTTATGTGTGTGTGTACATATACATACATAATACATACATACGTACATACACACACATAATACATCCGTACATACACACACATAATACATCAGTACATACACATACTTATATATATATATATATATATATATATATATATATATATATATATAAGTAAATATCTATAAGGATATTGAGAACGAGGCAGCTACGTACACGTTTATCCACAATAGTCAAAATCATTTGCATTATATCTCCTACAAAAGTGTGGCTCGTTGCCAATATAATAAATCATATTATACATTGAAAGCACACACACGCACACCCACACGCATACGCCTTCACATATAGTCATAGAAAGATTTGAAGAATTACTGTCATAGAGCAAAGAGTTCGAGAATATACTGTGCATTAAAAAAAAGAAAAATCCAAGCCAAGAATGGTTTCCTAAACGTCGTCGCTGAACATAAATATGACAACCTAGTAACCAATGCAAATGAAATAACAGTTTGATGGAGCGAGTATATTGTGTAGAAGAACTTTACAGTCACAGAACAGATGTAGATAGTAACGTGCTAAAGCAATTAAGACAAGAATTTTGCTTTAATATATATAATAACATGAGCCAGGAATCACTGTAGATGAAGTTATACAAGCAATTAGGAAACTAAAATGTAATAAATCACATAGAACAGATAACATAAGTGCAGAGATTGTTAAAGAAAGGAGGTGAATGTGTCATTGAGACTTTGTGTAACGTTTTGTAACGTTTTGTCAGTGTTTTTACGTACTGTAGAATGGCCCAGTAAAACGGAAAGAATCAATTGTTACGATGCTGCCAACGAAGGGAAACGTGAAAAAAAAACAACAAAAAAACAAAAACAAAAGAAAAACAAAAAGGACAAGAACAGAGAAATGTGCGTCAGTTAATTTAATTTACTATTTAAGTAAGGTTTTCTTTTGCTTTACTTTAAGATGCCAAGAACAAAAATGAAATTTGGTGAAACCGTCTGGTTTCCAAAAAGAGAAAGGTTTGTTAAGTAGATTTGTAACGTCAATCGTTTATTAGAAAAATACTTGGAATATCTCTAAGTTCTTTGCCACAGCTTCATTGACATTAATAAATAAATACTTTTTTTTTACTAATTTTCTTACTAGAGCTGCGGCCATGCAGGAGCACTGCCATTAACAATAAATAAGAGCTCTTCAACATGTCTGGCAGGGAACACATCGATCAACCAACACTTTGGGTTATTATAAATGATAAGAAAATAAAACATAGGCGAGCGAAATGGAAATGTTGTAAAGTTATTATACGAACTCAACCAAAATGCGAACTTGAAGTAGACTTAGATTAAAATACCGGAGTATGTAACATTTGCAATGTTTATGTAAATGTAGAACGGCACTAGCTGAAATACATTGCTCCAGGGAAACTTCTTATAGAGACTCTAGTGTTAAAAAGATAACAATAACAAAAAAAGGTTTTGCTCAGAAAACTGCTGGATCGTCAGACATGGCGTTTCTACTTGATTGTGTCCCCTCAGTGATGAGCACTCCAAACGTTCTGAGCCAAAAATGATTGTTCTGATATAGAAATCAGCACATGAAACATTTACTGATACGTGTTTAAACCGGAGATCTGAGCGAAGTCCTGTGTTTTGCCTTTAACAAAACTCTCTTTGAGAAGTTTCTCTAAGACAAAATAGTGACGAGTCACACCTTATAGACATTATGCACAATAATATTATTATATGAACATTAAAAATTTGCTTTTGACTGGAAATTCACCAAAACAATCGCTTTAAAACAGTAGTTGGTGTCAAACAAGGGCGCGTTCTTTTACCAGCCTATTTCAGTGTGTTTCTAGGATACATTATATGACGGAAGCCCTTGAAGTTTTATTGAAGGAAGAGTGTAATCTTCATTTTATCGATTGAACTGGACAAAATATAGAAACATTTAAAGATCTAACAACTTGTCTTAGTACAACTGTAAGAAGATAAGAAATGGTTATCCCGGCTAAAAGAAAGAAGTAAAATAATGGTAATTAAATAAAGCAAAAAGAAAATACTAAATCCGATTGTAACAGTAAGAAAGATATTCATACAAGTTAATGATTTTTAAATATTTGGAGAAGAATAATAAGACGGAAGAAGATGTGAGATCAAACAAATAAAGAAATTAATGCCGGATTGCAGTATCTATAGCAACTTCAGTAAAACCGGACCTTGTTGGGGGAAAAATAAGAAAAGATTAAAAGAAAAGCAAAATTTCGTTTTGTTGTGATCAATAATAACTTCAATTGCAATTTATGGGTGCGAATTATGGACGTTAGATGCTGAAAGTGAGAAGACGATGGCATTTGAAATAAGATGTTATAGAAATGTTACAGAAAGATGCTTTTCAGCTCTATATAGAGAACATCAAGCTAACGAGGGTGATGAGGAAGAAATTGAGAGGAAGACTGTGGACCATAAAACTCTTCTGTCAATGTGATAAAAGGTGAAAAATGATGTGGCTTGGTCGAGTAACACGACACCATGACACTCTGCCTTTAGAAAATATGGACATGAATAAACAAGGCTCTGACTAAAGAGTGATAGGACGATCCTGAAGTAAGGTTGTTGAGTAACATCAAGGAATGGACAGGGGCGAAGGGTGTGGAAAGAGGGTTGGCTGATAACTAGGAGTAAAGAGGGGGATTTGTGTCCCCTATGTACCTACATTAACGCTAGACCATGTGCTTTATCTAGCTGTCTGTCTGTCTGTCTGTCTGTCTGTCTGTCTGTCTGTCTGTCTATCTATCTATCTATCTATCTATCTATCTATCTATCTATCTATCTATCTATCATTTCTGTCTTTCGCTAATGAATCGAGTTCTGAATACATATTTATTTCAACGAAGGTGTTTTCTGAAGGCGAAATTCTACAGCAATTAGCATATACATTTTCGAATTTTCCGGAACATATTTAAAAGAAATATGGAAATCATGATCATGAGATCGATAATGTAAAAATCAGCCAATACCAGTCAACTATTTGGATGTTTAATCGAACATTTACCTTCTTTTAAATATTACCAACATGTTTATAAACTAGAAACAGGAAGTGGATACGCAGAATCAGTAGAGCGACGGACAAAACAACTTGCTATATTTGCATGCATACTTTCAAGTTCTGAGTTCAAATCCTGCTGAGGTCATCTCTGTTTGCCATCCTTCCGGATTCGATAACTTAAAGTATAGTTATGTTCTGAAGTCAATATAATCGTTTATAACCCTGCTCCACGTAAATTCGTGGCCTTGTGTACATATTAATAAACATTATATTGTGTACGAAACCTAGGGTATAGCAGAAACTAGATCACTGAACAAAATGTTCTTGAGTATTAGTAATTCCCCTTTATAATATTATATATTTTAGTTAACTAGGAAGGGTAATTTACTAACATTTTATTGGGCCACGAAAACTAGTGGGGAAGAAGGCGAACGAAGTTATCCGCAACCCGGAAACTGAACCCCAAATACGTGCAACATGGCGGACTCCCACACAAGAGACACCGAAGGATCGTCTGTTACATTGGCAGTTTTAAACCAGGCAACGAGTTACGTCGCTGCCGTTCATATCAGCCACAGCAGGATTTAAAATCAGAACGCAAAGAACCAGTAGAAATAAGATTGTCATCCAGTTCCGATTATCTTAATTTCTCGCCAGCCTTCCTCCCGCAAAGGATAGAAGACTTCCACCCCAGAAGGATGGAAGTCAAAATTAACCTCAGCGGAATTTGAACTCAGAATAGACAAGAATAGGCGCAGGAGTGGCTGTGTGGTAAGTAGCTTGCTTACCAACCACATGGTTCCGGGTTCAGTCCCACAGCGTGGCACTTTGGGAAAGTGTCTTCTACTATAGCCTCGGGTCGACCAAAGCCTTGTGAGTGGATTTGGTAGACGGAAACTGAAAGAAGCCTGTCGTATATATATATACATATATATATTTATATGTATGTGTATATGTTTGTGTGTCTGTGTCTGTCCCCGCAACATCGCTTGACAACCGATAGAATAAGTACTTGGATTCCAAAGAATAAGTCCTGGGGTCGATTTGCTCGACTAAAGGCGGTGCTCCAGCATGGCCGCAGTCAAATGACTGAAACAAGTAAAAGAGTAAAGAGTAAAAAGTAAGGTCGTGGAAAATACATGAGGCCAGGAGTTTCGTCCGACGCTCTTAATTTATTGAACTCAATTCCTTCTTGGGTTGATTAAAGTTTTTCATCATTTTCGGGTTTGATAAAATTAATCAATCAATTTGAGCCACTTCCACCTACCTCCCAATCTGTGGTCTCGTGCCAGCCAATAAATAATCTGACTAATAAAGGAAACTGTATTATATTCTGAATACTTTAGGATTAAAACTGTCCCACAAGAAAGCAACACTGGTGTCGCTGAAGTGTGAAATATAAATCGGGTTTATTTTGTTATTTCTTATAATTGCCTGCCAAAAAAAAAGTATAAAAATAAAAGAAAAGAAGGAAAAAAGAAAATCGATTGTAGAACCCTTCCATTGATTAAATGAAGGGAGACCATCGCTAACATTTTGATAAATACGATTAATAAGCTGGAGTAAAGATGTTTAACATAAACAAACAGGCCAGAAATCTAGTTTGAACTGGCGGGAAATATTGTCACGTGATAGATAGCAAGATGGATGGACGGATAGATAAGGCTGTCACTCAGACTCTTTCAATCTTTGAGTCTTTCTCTCTCTCTCTTTTTCTTTCTCTCTCTCTCTCTCTCTCTCACTCTCTCTCTCTTTTTCTCTCTCTCTATATACAGGCTCAATATATATATATATATATATGTACACAAAACAAGCACACATACACATACAGACTATCTATCTATCTATATATCTATCTGTCTGTCTGTCAATCTCTCCCCTTCTCTCTCTCTCTATCTCCACACACATATACATTCACATACATACATACATACATACATACATACATAAATACATATATATATATATATATATATATATATATATATATATATATATATATATATATGTATATATATATATGCATATACCTTTCTGTGTTTGAGTATATATATATATATATATATATATATATATATATACATACATACATACATACGTACACAGATAGATACATGCATACATACATACACACATACATACATGCATACATACATACATACATACATGCCATATATGTGTTTGTTGGGATTTCTGTTTGAGAGTGTAAACAGTTCCGACACAGTTTTCTAGGAAGCATATTTTTGATTGTTTAAGGAAGTCGGTGGACGAATCACACACTTCCACACACACTTACACACACACACACACACACACACACATACAGACACGCCCAGCTCCACAAATGTTTGCAGTTTAGTATCAATTGATTTAAAAGACCAATAAGAGATAATTGGCCCTAGGGAGGAAAACTAATTGGATATAGGCCTCGCTGTTAATTGGTGCTGCATATATGTGTCTAGGTAACTATGTTATGGATACACGTGTGTGTGTGTGTACAAACACACACACACACACACACACACACACACACACACACATATATACATATGTTATGTATACATATATATATATATACATAACACACACACACACACACACACATATATATGTTATGTATACATATATATATATATATATACATAACATATATATATATATATACATATGTATAGGTATATATATATATACACATATATATATATACATACATACATACATATATATCTATATATATATGTATTTATATTTATATGTATATACATGTGTAAAAATATGTATACATATATATGTGCATATAAATATATATTTTCGTGTATGCACTATATATATACATATATATATGTATTTATTATATATATACATATATATATATATGTATATATATATATATATATATATATATATATATATATATATATATATATATATATATATATATAGGCATGTGTATGTATGTATATATATATATATAAATATACAGAGACATGTATATGTATATATGTATGCATATGTATATGTATATACACATATGTATGTATGTACATGTGTATATTTAAGCATATCTATGTATACATATATGCATACATAGATGCACACAGATACACATATATATGTATACGTATATTCTATACACGCATACATTTTATAGACATACTTAGGCACTACTTCTCCCTCTCTCCTTGTGGCTCTCTCACACTTTCCTTATCCATCTCGCATAAATACACACACAAACACATACACATGTGCGCGCACATACGTACACACACGAGTGCACATTTATTTATGGATAGGAAGAAATACAGGCGCATAGATAATTATCAAGTGACGTAGTCACTACGGAACATAAATTCCTAAATTTAGCAGAGCTTTTGTAATGGGATTGCTGGCTGGACCAACCGTGAGGATATTATCTGATTAACTGTGGTGAAGTTATAGTTGCATGCATAGCTAGATGAATGAAAAGCTAGACTGATGGCTATGCAAACAGCTACATAGACTGATATCTGTTTATATTGAGAAATGGTTCAGATTGATAGATCGATGGATCGATAGATAGATAGACAGATAGAGATACGAATATCCCTTTCCTAGATCCATTTTTTTCTGCTCTATTCCTTTTTAAGTTCCTTGTATTGTGGTTTCTTTCCTTCCTGTACTGAAGAGTACGTTAATATTAATTCAATTTAATTCAATCATGAATTTATATTATTATTATTATTATTATTATTATTATTATTATTATTATTATCATTATTATTATTATTATTATTATTATTATTATTATTATTATTATTATTATTATTATTATTATATCTCTGTACGAAACGATCGTCTGCAAGAATTAAACTTTTAACAACTTCTTTCCTCCATTCTTAACAAAATTGTTGGGATTTATCGAACCTCATTCCATAAATTCATCACACATTATATACAAGGACTACTTTTATATCTTCGCAAATTTACGCCTGTAAATTCCCAGCAAAGTATGAAGAATCAACATTTGAAATCTTTTTTGGAAACCTCCAATTAAAGGACGAATCCACATTCAACATTTATACACCTATATATATAGCTCAGTGGTTAGAGCATCGAGCTTACGATCGTGAGGTTGTGAGTTCAAATCCTGGACCGGGCTGTGTGTTGTGTTCTTGAGCAAGACACTTTATTTCACGTTGCTCCAGTTCACTCAGCTGTAGAAATGAGTTGCAACGTCATTTGTGCCAAGCTGTATCGGCCCCTTTGCCTTTCCCTTGGATAACACTGGTGGCGTGGAGAGGGGAGCCCGATATGCATGGGTGACTGCTGGTCTTCCATAAAAACAACCTTGCCCGGACTTGTGCCTGGGAGGGTAACTTTCTAGGTGCAATCCCAAGGTCATTCATGACCGAAGGGGGTCTCAGATATATATATATATATATATATATATATATATATATATATATATATATATATATATATATATGCACGAACGCACACACACATATTATATGCATGTATATATACTTGTTGGTTGGTTTGATAAATTGATAAATACATTGATAAAAGGATGCATGGATAACTGCACTGCTACGAATAGAGAAAAGCACAGAGAACATCTATCTAAAGTGTGTGTTTATGGATATTTGAAGTATGTGTTCATACAGAGCTAAACTAGCTTATCAAATCTGCATTTGTAAAGTTCATTAACTAATTAATTAGTAAAAGCACTGCACAACGATGGGTTTATGCCTTGTCACACAAATTAGACAAACCAATTTAGTTCTATCCAATTGTGCATATATTAATAATGATTTAGGTTGCCTTGTGAATGGATTTGGTTGTCGGAAACTAAAAAAAGCGTGGCAAGCTGGCAGAAACGTTAGCACGCCGGGCGAAATGCTTAGCGGTATTTCGCCTGCCGTTGTGTTCTGAGTTCAAATTCCGCCGAGGTCGACTTTGCCTTTCATCCTTTCGGGGTCGATAAATTAAGTACCAGTTACGCACTGGGGTCGATGTAATCGACTTAATCCCTTTCTGTCCTTGCTTGTCCCCTCTATGTTTAGCCCCTTGTGGGCAGTAAAGAAATAAGGAAACTAAAAGAAGCGCGTCGCATATGTATGTGTATGTGTGTGTGTGTGTGTGTGTGTGTGTGTGTGTTTGTGTGTGTGTGTTCGACTTTGTGTCTGTATTTGTGTCAAGCCACTACAGTCTGACAACTAATGTCGGTTTGTTTACGTCTCTGTAACTTAGCCATTTGGAAAAGAGACCGAAAGAGTAAGTACAAAACGTCCTTTCATCAATGTATTTATCAATTTATCAAACCAACCAGCAATCCCTAAATAAGTATATATACATACATATATAAGTACTCGCGTCGACTTGTTCGATTAAATCTTTCGAGGTGGAGCTCCAGCAAGGCCGTAGTCCAAAGACTGAAACAAGTAAAAGAGACCCCACCACCTACGATCATGAAAAGGCCCAGTCAGTGAGGATAGTGCAAGAATTTCCAAATCGTTTGATAACTATGCATTCTATTGACTCTACATAATTGCCGTAGTACATAGAAGAGGATTCAAAGAAAATACAATACAAACAAAGACGTACTCGTAACGCGCAGACTATAAAAATAGAAATCGAAAAATAATTTGGTTCAACCCGCTTTTTAGCATGAGTGTAACATCTAATGTTAAATAGATATTTCCTCACCAAATACGAATATTAAAATCTGTGCAGCAAAAAACAATCCTCTAACTCAATAAGATTGTTGCAAGATATAGTTTGTCTTTACAATTTTGTCGCAAAAAAGCACTAACAGCAGATCTAGATAAAAAAAATGAAAAAATGGTTGCAAGAAAAATTATAACGGCATCATTGCAAAAACGTTCTAACATAGATATATTCAAAATATTCACTCCTTTAGATTTAGAGATAAATGAATCTGTATTTCTTTATCACGAAGACGGATATTTAGAGTTCAAATACATATTCATCTATAGAATGTTCTATCTCATGGAAAATTTATATCCTTCTAAAATCTGCTCAGATGTTGAACATGAAGTAAAAACTGATGTCAAAAGGTAGTTTCATGAACAGACATCTTTTAAGCTAACATCCAATTAAAAGCTGAAAACATCAAACCAGCAATAAAATTGGGTCGTGTAAAATATCATATAAGAAGTAATTAGCAGCAATACTTACCAAACTGATATAATTAGATAGAATCATGCTGATGTTACAAAATAGAATGAGGTGTGAAAGTGAACCAATTGACCAACGACGACCGAGTAAAAATCATGAGATGACTCGCAATCTCTCTCTCTCTCTCTCTCTCTCCCTCTGTATCTATCTATCTATCTATCTATCTATCTATCTATCTATCTATCTATCTATCTATCTATCTGTCTGTCTGTCTATCTATCTATGTATCTATCTATCTATGTATCTATCTATCTATCTATCTATCTATCTATCTATCTATCTATCTATCTGCCTGCCTGTCTGTCTGTCTGTCTGTCTATAGTTTTGGCAGAAGAAACATGACAAGCAAGAATTTAATAAATGCTACACACGAAATCGGTGTTTGAATCACTTTTTAACTTTCTATCAATAAGCAATACACACATACACACTAGGAGAAGTCATCTTACTCTGTTAAAATATTTAAGAATAATTATATTAATGTATCCTACCTGTTGAAATTCCATATATTTTCTTGTGCAGCTAAATATAGCATTCCATTCGAATTGATGTAATGATTGCATTGTTCAATTAAATTGGGCCGCTTGAAACGGTCGTACTGCATTACAAATTGATGTCCTGCTGCTTCTTTTGATTTTATTTACCCTATTTCGAGCTATGCAGATAATTCCGGACTGACTTGGTGCTTCAACTTCAGTACTGAATCTTAATTATTTCTTACGCACACACACACACATGATAATATATATATGTATAATACATACACACACATATATAAATATATATATATACATGTATATATATATATATATATAGTTGCATGTGTGTGTACATATATATATATATATATATTTATACACACACACACACACACACACACACACATATATATATATGCATATATATATATGCATTTATATATATACAAATATGTAATATATATATTTATACATATACATATATATGCATACATAAAAATATATATGTATGTATATATATATATATATATATATATATATATATATATATAGCGATACACTGTAAGCTCGTATATGAATTAAACTTGTTACTGCCGTTAGTAAAAAACAAAACCATGGAAAGTGTCAAATCCATCTGTGAACACAGATACGCATGCGTGGCACATTTTAATTTGCCAACGGAAGAATAGGCTGAAGTGAGACGAATGGACAAAGGAAAAAAAATAGAGTGAATGCGAAAGAGACAGAGAGAAGAGAGTCAGGATAAGTTGACCGCAAAACTATATGTGCTTGTGTGCCTGTGAGTGTGTATATATGTGTATATATATATATATATATATCATAAGATTTTTAAACTTTTAAATTTTCATATTCAAAAGAGACAGAGACTTCAAATTCGATTAAATCGATATATCGAATTTGAAGTCTCTGTCTCTTTTGAATATGAAAATTTAAAAGTTTAAAAATCTTATGATATAAATATAAACTGTGAGAACGACCCTTAAGGAATCTAATTAATGATCTCCTAAGGTAAGTTCTTATGCTATATTGGTAACGGTTGCTACATCCTCTGGAAAAAAATTATTATATATATATATATATATATATATATATATATATATATATATATATATATATATATATATATATATATACACATATATATATATATATACATGCATCTGTGTGTGTATATCTTGTGCATCTGTTTGTATGTGCATACGTGAGTATAAATGTGTGTGTATTAGAAAGTGTGAGAGAGAGAGAGAGAGGGGGGTTGAGAAAGTGAAAGAGAGATGGTAGTTCAAGAAGAATGAGGAAGGGAAGGAGTGTTTAAAAGATATAGGAGACAAAAATAATAAACGAGTGTGTATGTATACATGTGTGTGTGTATGTGTGTATGTGTGCGTGCGTGTGCGTGAGCGAAAGCGTGTGTACTTCTGTTCTTATATATACTGCCTTGGCCAAAAGCATTAGGCCACCCCAATATTTTGGGGTTCTGCTATCTTAATGTTAATGAAACTCACGCACATGGTAGATTATGGTATATTTCACAATATACATTGGTTTTAATATCTGGTTGACCCTCCTTTAGCATCGATTACCACTTTGATACTGTACTGTAGATATTCAACCAATTATGAGTAAGACCAGTGTCCAAAATTACGTTAAACTCTGAAATAATCAAGGAAACATAAGTTAATTTTGGACACTGGTCTTACTCATAATTGGTTGAATATCTACAGTACAGTATAAAAACGGTAATTGATGCTAAAGGAGGGCCAAACAGATATTAAAACTAATGTATATTGTGAAATATACCATGATCTACCATGTGCACGAGTTTCATTAATATTGAGATAGCAGAACCCCAAAAGATTGGGGTGGCCTAATACTTTTGGCCAAGGCTGTATATTGTGCATATGCATGGGTAAATGCACATCTATGTGGATGTGTGAGAGAGAGAAAGAGAAATTGAGACACAGGCTGAGAGAGAGAGAGAGAAAGAGAGAGAGAGAGATAGAGAGAGAAAGAGAGAGGAAGATAGATAGATAGATAGATAGATAGATAGATAGAGACGGAGAGAAGGAGAAAAGGTATTACATACTCTAAATGTGTTACATACTAAGAAGAGAAACAGAAAAAGCGAATAAAAACTCAAAGAAACAAAGACAGAGAAACTGAGGTTCCTTGCGATAGAAAGGAACTATGTTTACGTACATAAACGAACACACTATTGAGTCGTGGTATCCATCAGCCTGATAACTGAATTTAAGATCGTGTTTCTATATTGAGAGAAAACTGTTGATAGGTACCAGATGTTTTAAAAAGTGGGGCACCAGAAAAAATTTGTTATTAAAAAGTGGGGCACCGGAAAAAATGTTGGGAAACACTGGTCTAGTACCTACTGTAGCACAGATTCGATCTGGTATCCAGGTGAACTTCGGTTGAAGTTGAGGTAGCAAAAGAGCCAAAGTATACCTTTTGAATCACGTAAATACTTGGAAAGTCTGAAAAATGGGGGAGATAGCTGGCAACCTTGTCTTAGACCCCCGCTTTCTTCCGATCAGTCAATCAGCCGACCATTCAGAATTACTATAGCACGTCCGGTTTTGTTGTGTAGGCTTCCCTATAATTCTTTACAGTGGTTTTGCAATTAATGCTGTCATCATCTTCTATGAAGCCTTCTGTCAGATCCTGTCGAAAGAAGCCCTGAAGTCGATGACGTTAGAGTGCATGAGCAATTAGTGGTCTTTTGATTTTGAAAGATCGATTGTACGTCTACCTGGCTCTTAAACCAGACTGATTCTCGCTCGTTACTTTTTCGGCTTTTCCTTTCATTCTGCCGAAGACGATTTTACGGAGCACTTTCACCTGTTAGTATTAACAAAAGAAAACAACAACAAAAAACCCAGTTTGAAGTTTTCGGGATTTCTGATACATTGGACTTACCATTATGCTGTAGAAGCAGTATGACCGAATGTGTAAGAAACTCACCTCGCTACTATCCGGTTCGATCCTACTGCGTGGCATGTTAAGCAAATAATTTCTTTAATCTCGGGTCAACGTATATCTTGTGCGCGAAACTGGTTAGACGGAGACTGTATATAGAAGCTTGGTGGGTGGATTGTACTTGTATTCAAAAGATACAGTCTTGAAAAGATGTGATAGTTATAACTAGAAGGCCATTGATAATACGTCTGCCAAATCAGAGCTGATCTGGGGACCAAGTAAGAACAGCTACGATAGAAATATATAGAGGAATGCCGTGTTTAGCAATAATTTAAATGCTAAGAAAACCTGAAAAAAACAGAACGACCATATTTTATAAGGAGATTATTCGATGTACCATTCTAATATAGTCTATGAGACTTCATATGCTGAAAGAATCTTGTGATATCGCAATATAAATCAAATCTTTGTTTCTTTCAGAATTTTTCTCGACCAAATTTCTGGCGCAGAGCCAATAAACAGCTATTTCTTTTGTCTTTGTGATACATCTGTCAGAAATCTAACTCAGCCAAGAAGTTTAATTAAAATATTGGTTCCAGGAATGGTTTCAGTAAGAACTAATTTTCTGGTCGTCATCATTGTTGTTGCTGTTGTTGGTGTTTCTGATGTGATCGGCTGTTGTAGTTGTTTCAAACAGTAACCATATGCCTTTATGAAATATATATATATATATATATATATATATATATATATATATATATATATATATATATATATAAAAACACACACATGTATGTATGTATGTGTGTATGTATGTATGAGGGTTTATATATATAAAAATGTGTACATATGCATATATGTATATACGCACACACACACACACACACACACACACACACACACACAAACACACACACACACATATATATATATATAATTTACACACACACATGAGTTTATATATATGCATTTGTATATGCATTTATATATATATATATGCATATATGGGTTTATATGTACACATATAACATATGTGGGTGTATTTATACACCTATGCATTTATTATGTATATATGTGTACGTATTCTATATAGCCGTTTATATGTGTGCGTGAGTGTGTGTATGTGCGTGTGCGTGTGTGTATATAGGCAACCATCATGCGGGAATTACTGCCTTCGATTACCAATTATCATTAATTTTTTGGTTTCTTCTTTCTTTCTTCGTCTCCCATCCTTTCCAATCTAATAAGCATCAACTTACGCTGCCTTGCTATCTTATTTTTTTTGCTTTTCCTTTGTCTTTCGATTCGAAACGCGGAGTAGATAAAACGGGGGACAACTGATGAAGGGAATGTTCTCTATGTTGCTAGTCTCGTTTCTCTATTTGATTGTTTCGTTGTTCGAAAAAAAAAGGTCGTTTTCCATATTCTTGTTTTTTATGTTCTCGTTTCTCATTTTGTTCAGTTTTTTTTTAATGTCCTGTACCCATATATGCATGTATACATACATATATATGCAGGTATGTACATATATATATGTATATGTTATTATTATTATTATTATTATTATTATTATTATTATTATTATTACTATTATTATTATAATTATTATATATATAAACCAACGTACGTTGCTTTATGTCGGTGAGTGCTCAATACCAGTTGTAGAGGATCTAGATTCTTTTTATTGAAACTGAAACTGACAGCTCGTCTCACTACTCGAGTCCCACGTCCCTGCAATCTTCAGGCAGGAATTGTTACAAATTGGTATTGACGTTCTATTTATACCTTTTGGTGTGTGTGTGTGAGTGTGTGTGTGTTTGTGTATATATGTGTGCACATGCATGTACGTATGTTTGTACGTCTGTATATATATATATATATATATATATATATATATATATATATATATATATATATATATATATATATGTATGTATATGTGTGTTTGTGTGTGTGTGTGTATGGTCGTCGTCTGTGTTTGTCCCCCCAACATCGCTTGACCACCGATGCTGGTGTGTTTACGTCCCCGTAACTACCGGTTCGACAAAGGAGACCGATAGAATAAGTACTAGGCTTACAAAGAATATGTCCTGGGGTTGATTTGTTCTACTAAAAGTGGTGCTCCAATATGGCTGCAGTCAAATGACTGAAACAAGTAAAAGAATAAAAGAATATATTCACTCGCGCACGAACACACACACACACACACACACACACACACACACACACACACACACACACACACACACACACACATACACATAAATGAAAATTCTTATACTATGATATTTCTAAGTTTAAGAAAACGTTGAAATGTCGCAAAACATTTTGAAATAAACTCCTAATTCGATTAGTTATTGTGATTAGATTGAGTTAGCGTTGATATAAAATTTGTTTACGGATCGGAAGTACGAAGTAATATATGAAAAATGGTAAATCATAAAAAATAATGCAAAATAGACAAGAGAGAGAGATAGAACGATAGAGAGAGTGAGAGAGAGAGGAGAAAAAATAAAATTATATAATGGGTTAAGCGATAATATAATATATTGATTTATAAATAAACACATACCATTAACGATGTATGCAATTGTAAAATGGAGGAAGAAATGAAAGACGCAGGCAAGTAAAAATATAAGCGAAAAGAGAAAAGAATGCGTCGCTTATGTTGTACGGTTTTTAAAGAAAACTTAATAAGAAAACGTTTAATAAGAAATGAAGAATAGAGAAAAAAGTAAGAAAAATAAGAAAATGAAAGATTTTAGAACGATTGTATAATGTTTTGATATAGAAAAACCTATGTAAACAATAATTGTCACACGCTAAATGCAAATTTATAAAGATATGTAAGAAATTAGGAAAAAATATTTGGCATGTGGAGGTTGATAATATGGAACAGAAAAGTAAGATAGGATATTAACATATAACTTATAAAATATTAATGTTATATAATACTAGTTCACCACCCATTACTACGCTGCCGGATAAGATTGTTTCTTAATTATGGCCGTGTGGTAAGAAGCTTGCTTCCCAACCACATGGTTCCAAGTTCAATTACACTGCGTGGCACCTTGGGCATGTGTCTTCTACTATAACTTCGGGCCGACCAGAGCCTTGTGAGTGGATGTGGTAGGCGGAAACTGAAAGAAGTCCATCGTATATCTATATTTATTTGTGTGTGTGTGTCTGTGCTTGTCACCCCACCATCACTTGACAACCGATGTTGGCGTGCTTACGTCCCCGTAACCTAGCGGTTCGGCAAGAGGACCGACAGAATAAGTAATAGGCTTACAAGGAATAAGTCCTGGGGTCGATCTGTTCAACTAAAGGCGGTGCTTCAGCATGGCCACAGTCAAATGACTGAAACAAGTAAATGAATGAATAAAAGTACATTCATAAATTATGCAAATGATGTCTAGGCTGACTTTCTTGGTGTACATTAATAACGGTTTAGAAGGCGGCGAGCTGGCAGAAACGTTAGCACGCTGGGTGAAAATACTTAGCGGTATTTCGTCTGCCGTTGCGTTCTGAGTTCAAATTCCGCCGAGGTCGACTTTGCCTTTCATCCTTTCGGGGTCGATAAATTAAGTAACAGTTGCGTTCTGGGGTTGATCTAATCGACTCACTCACCCTCTCTCTCTTACATGCACACACTCTATTTCTCTATCAACAACTTTTTCTCTTCCTCTTCTGCTAAAAACACATTGTGACGTATATTTTGAATCCTCTCCTTCTTCCCCTCTCTCTTATATATGTTGTGACGTACAGACAGAAACGGAGATTCGCTTGTTTCTTATAATATCATAGGGCGGCGAACTGGCAGAATCGTTACCGCACCAGATAAAATGCTTAGCGACATTTATTCCGACTTTACGTTGTGAGTTCAAATACCGACGAAGCCAACTTTGCTTTTCAGCGTTTCGGGGTCAATAAAATAAGTATTAGCTGAAGACTGGGGTCGATGAAATCGACTAACCCCTCCCCCAAATTGCTGTCTTTGTACCATAATTTGTAGCTAATATCATATAATTTTTATTATATAGTGGTGGAAATGGATGTATTGGGAGTGGTGATGATGGAGCTTCTTGAAATTCTTCAGCAGAAATGAACATTTTTGAATTGAAATGGTTTTAATATTCTTCCGAGTACACTCTATCTTTTGATATGATTATCAATTTCGCATTTGATATCGAAATTTGTATGTTTATTTTGTAAATTCCAAATATACTCTGAGAAAGTAGTATCTTCTCGTTTGGTCAAACGTCTGAAAGTATGCGAGTGTTGGTTGTACATGAATCACGACAATCAAGGCAATAATAATAATAATAATAATAATAATAATAATAATAATAATAATAATAATAATAATAATAACCTGCAAGGTTATGCGTTGTTTATCTCGATATGAGGTCCCCATGTCGCGCACCTATGGTTGTGATGCATGTGCCTAGTGTACCCTTATCAGACGGGTAGTCATGATGGGTATATTGGGCTTAGTATAGTTGTGTACCAGCATCACTTTCATGGCATGCGCTGCTCTCTCTCAATAATAATAATAATAATAATAATAATAATAATAATAATGATAATAATAATAACAACAATAATAATAACGCCCTCATGCAATGCCAGACAGTGGCTCTCATGGCTTCTGATCTTAATTGATTGGAGGTGTTACCATGTACATTCTTTTGTCTTGTTATAAAAGATGGGCTACAGCAAATATTGTGCTTAATACCACAGATTTGCTTGTCAGTTGTTTGACCTTAACCAGTTGAGCATGTCCCTTGGTGGCTGACGATATGTGCGTCTCTGATCACGAGCAGAAGTAGTGGGGGAGTATCATAGCCATGTGTTGAGAGGAATTCTTTGGGGTTTTGTTCAGCATCTTTGAACAACTTTTATTCAGGGACCTTTTGAGCGGGATAGGCTACTCGACCTGAAGAAAATTCTAACTGGGCCCCATCTGCAAGGTCATGGGCTGTTTATCTTGATATAAAATCACCATGTCGCGCATATATGGTTGTGATGCATGTGCCTGGTTTATCTTTATCAGACGAGTAGTCATGATGGGTATAATGGGCTTCATATATTTGTACCCCAGTGTCACTTTGATGGCATACACCGCGCTCTCAGTCAATAATAATAATAATAATAATAATAATAATAACAACTCCTAGGATTGATAGAAGGCTAGAAGTTTGGTGGAAAGAACGATTTGTTGATTAAATGTATCTCGGTAACACTTGGCAACAGAAGAAAGAAAAGCAGTGATTTGATCGCAGAAAGATTTAAGTCAGAACGTAGATTCAAAGCGAAACACGGCAAAGCATTTTATCTTACGGTATAAAGATATTTCCAGTTCGTTGCCCAATTATAAAAATATCAAATAGGAAAATCAACAACAATAACAACAATATTAACAACAATAAACCATTAAATTTATTTCACTGGTGTGAAACCATTATATTTTATTCGTTAAAGATATTTCAAATAACGTATATATTATATATA
>NC_142938.1:76611392-76613892 GCF_046866305.1 Octopus bimaculoides | reverse complement strand
AGAAAGAGACAGAGAGGAGAAAAGAACGAGAGGAGAAGAGAGATGGGGGAGGGAGAGGAGGTGATTGACGAAGTGTTTTGAAGTGTTCCAATTAATATAACAACTATTCTGCGTTCTATCAGAAATATGGACAGATATGTGTGACAGTGTGGATCTGGCTAAATTATTATGAAAGTGGATACTTTATGATATTGCTTCCATGGAAACAATACCATTCTCTATGATAACAATCAGGTTTTCTGTAATAGAACTATTTTTGCATGACATTCTCTTCTCTCCTCTCTGTGCTTTAGACCACGCCATTTCGATAGCAGTCATGTGGGTTGTATTTGAACATTATCGACCAATGGGGAGGCAGCACGTATCTTTGTCTGTTAAAAATATGACAACCTATTTAGAGGAGAAAATGTGTGTTCTATGATTTTTTTTCAGCGTCTCTGAGAGAGGAGAGAGGAAAGGAATGAAGGAGAAAGTGATCTTCTCGCTGGAATCTATACCCCAATGCTTACAACAGAGAGGAAGCTACCCCAAGTTCCAAGGACTGATTGATGGTGTTAAACCGTGCGAGACGAAGTGTTCTACTTAAACATCTGGAACGGCGTTTCCGACGAGCTTCCCAATATATTCGGATTACCATGTTACAACTGAACACTTTTATAACTTAGACGTCTCCACAAATATATCCAGGAGTTTGCTACCCCTTCTAAGGCTCCTATTCCAACCTACACACAAATCTCATAAGATCTATAAACATGCACATTGTTAATGCTAGCTGTTCTTGCTAAGCTAACAATACTTTCACCATAAAATTCTTAAACACTCATTTTCATAGTCCCCGCCTCAAAAATTCCCTTACAAATGTCAACATTAGTTTACTTGCTCGCACAAGAGAGCTTTACTCGCCAACTTAGTAGTATACCGAGTGTCGGTTACATCACACGACGGTACCCAGTAAACAACTACACAGAATTAATTACTAACAACTTCAAAGTACGTTATAATCAAGTTGTGTACATTTTTAGATTTAAGAACAGCAAAGATGCCCATGCTCTGATTTATTCAAAAGCCAAAAGATGAAGGGTATCATTGTCCTGCTACAATTTGGAATATTGTTGAAAGAACCAGACTACATACAGGAGGATCCGGTATCTGTAGACTATGCTTATCTGAGAAGTTTTAGACGGTGAAACTGCCAGCAACATATCTTAATTGACAATCTGAGAGGTTATCTTACTGCCAATGGAAGGACATTTCTGCTGGAGAATTTTCAACTGGTTCACGTTTTGAGTCGACGCAATTTCGAGACATCCCCGACTGTGGACAACGTGGTATAGGTTCATATGTCAGTGCCTTGCTCTCCAAATACAATTAGTAATTCAGACTTAGGACCACTAGAAGTTTTGACCATATGAACTGCCTTGATAATTAAGAAACAACTTCACTAACGACCAATAAAGAGCGGGTCTGACAGCAAACAGCGGTTACATCTTTATTTATGAACCGTGTCTGAAAGATCACTGATGTACTTTAGGTCTGCGTGAAAATTTATGTAATGCACAAGTGAATTATTGACTGTTTAATCATATACGCTTATCTATATATATTTATACACACTGACACATAAATATACCTATACAAATGAATAAATATATATATATATGCATACATACACACACATATAAGAGTTATTATCTGCTCGAATACCAGGATAACAGATACCTAATATCTGACCAGTTATATATTACAGCTTTGTATCTAGTCAGATATTAAATACGAGCACACACACACACACACACACACACACACACACGCACACACACACACACACACACACACACACACACATTCATACATACGCATATACACATACATTCATATATATATATCAATATATACATACATGTACATACATGTACATACACGCACATATATATATCAATCAACGATAGTGCAACTTCATAGTAATTTTAGCAATTATTGGTAATTACCGAAATGTATTTCCTTTAATGTACAAAGGTCTTGATTACTAATCGATAACGCTTTGATTTTCGATGGATAACCAAGTAAGTGGTTGTTATGGTTAAAGCGAATGGTTTCGGTTAGAGACATCCATTGACTAAGGTCAGTTTTGTCTTCACTCAATATCTTTAAGAAGTACCGCAACTCTGCTGCAAACAAATGTTGTCTCCTACGACATAGTAACTTTTAATAATAACCCACTTGTTTCATACCCAAAACTTTTTAATGTCTCCTGTATTAAAATATACCACCACTAGCCTAACTATTGATCTAAGTATTGTTTTTTCATGCAGAAGACTCCCCTGGGTTTTTCATTTTCTAAATAGTTCGGTTGCCTTGTTTTTGGTATGAAAATCCTTGTAAAACTTGTACCGTAATAAGTATATTGTAGGCTATACTTTACTGTTGAGCTCGCAATAAGGTCAAAATGTTCTAGAATTGTCTCCCGTACTTATTGAAATATTTGTGAGATTTTATGTTT
>NC_142938.1:76588892-76601392 GCF_046866305.1 Octopus bimaculoides | reverse complement strand
TATATATATATATATATATATATATATATATATATATATATATATATATATATATATATATATATAGTATAACGTAACGAAATGCATATAACGTATCACGTGAACTTTTCTGTCATTTGCATACGGCGATGGCTTTCGTGCCTCCAATACAAATTGCATACTCGCGTACACATACACACAAACACACATACATACACACGTATGAACGCAAAACCCCACGCTTATACACATATATATATAACTTGATATATGCATATATATATATATACATATGCATATACATATATGTGTGTGTACATACATACATATGTATATATATATTTATATATATGTATATGTATATATATATATATATATATATATATATATATATATATATATATATATATATATATATATATATATATATATATATATATATATATACATACATACATATAAACATTTTACATTGCAAATGGGGGAGAAATTATGCAATACGTTGTTTCGATTGTATGTATGCATATATGTACACACGCACGCACACACACAGATACACACACACACGCACACACATATTTATTCATATACTATACATATCTATATATTGTTGTATATACATACATAAATATATGTACGTATATGTGGATATATACGTCCACACACACATATATACATATATGAATACATGTACATATATATGTATGTATGTATATATATGTATGTGTATATATATATACACTCATGTATATATATATATATATATATATATATATATATATATATATATATATATATATATATATATATATGTGTGTGTGTGTGTGTGTGTGTGTGTACCTATATTTGTATACTTTTCTTTTATCGCTTGTATATTTGTTTTACATCTTATTTTCTATCCTCTTTCTTTTTATTATATTTTTCTTTCAATTTCCTAACCACCAGCGCCGTCCCGTAGAGATATCATCTGGTGTCTTACCAACACCAGCATCAGCACCAGATGAGGAGGAGGAGAATATGAAATCAACAGCAACAAATAGCATTAACAATAATAATAATAATGATAAGAAAAATAATAAGAAAAAGAATACTAATAATAAGAAAAGCATCCATTTCATCAGTGCAATGTTTCATAAATGATGGCGAGTTGGTTGGTTGGTTGGTTGGTCGGTTGGGTCGATGGTCATGTGTTAAAGTTCATATTTATTTATTTATTTTTGGGGAGGACGGGCGGGGATGGAAAGGGGGAGATAACTGTGAACAAAGGAGTAATCGATTGGAGCTCGTTGCTATTGTTGTGAGGTTTTGTATGATGATGATTGTGGCGAAGAAATTGATGGCAGCAGAACAGAAGTTTTGGTCAACAGTCTTACTACATCTCATCATCTGTGGTCTCCATCAATAGAAATATATCGTCGTTCCTAGAGTGTACATGCTGCTGTAAGCAATGGATAGAGAGAAAGAAGAAAAGAGAAAAAGGAAAGCGTTAATGGTTCGAATATGGCCGACACAAGATGCAGAAAAATAAATACAGTTACAGACATATATATATATATATATATATATATATATATATATATATATATATATATATATATATATATATATGTATATATGTACGTATGTATGTGTATAAATAAATAAACATGCATATATGCTTATGGAAAATGACATTTAAAATAGATAAGCTTAAATGTAGATATGTACACTGAGATTTACATACAGAAAATTATCATTCAGGTTTATATCAAGTTCATATATATATATATATGTGTGTACTTAAGTATACACACACACACACACGCTTACGCAAACAGACGATACATATATCCATTGAGTATGTAAGACGAAATAACATAGATGTTTTGGAGGTTGTCCTAGCTTTTGTGCTTTCACATAGATCTCTCAGTCTTACTTGCTTTTTCTGCCTTGTGAGTCAATTGAAATACAAACACGAGAAAGGAATCGACTTGGAAACAGTGTTTGATACAGTAAAACGCAGAGTAACCTTCATAGTATGTTTATTCGTTATGGGCAGTGAATACTAATAGCAGACGACACGTTGATGCAAATAAATGATAATATTATTCTAATGATGAACAACGTTTCATAAGGACAGGTACAAATATATTCTAATAGCATTTGGAAGAAAAAATTTGAAGAAATTTATTCCGAGTTTCTCCACGCTCCATCTTCAGACGATTAAGAAAATTAGGATATGAAATTTGGTGTACAAGCAGTATACAGTTAAAATATTTGAATATCGTAATGAAAATGAGTTGGTTAATATGGAACGACAACGGCGTATTGGTTTTAACTGTTGTTTGAAAACAGCAGTTGCCACTTTGGATAGTTACTGTCAGTTTAGACACCGAATTAGAGCTTTGAAAAGACTGTTAAAGTCCAATGATTACACTGGTTAGTCAGATAACTGCTGTAATGTTCATATATTTAAGAAACCTAAAAGAAACATTAGCTATTAGCCTTTCCAAACGCATCTTATTTTTAAAAGCAACAAAATGTTTCGCATTTAAAATGGCGGAACTTTGGTCATGTTGCCTCTTATATATATATATATATATATATATATATATATATATATATATATATATATATATATATATATATATATATATATATATATATATATATTATTGTTGTTGTTGGCATTCCGTCGCTTACGACCTGCTCGTGAAATTAACGTGCAAGTGGCTGAGCACTCCACAGACACGTGTACCCATAACGTAGTTCTCGGGGAGATTCAGCGTGACACAGTGTGACAAGGCTGACCCTTTGAATAACAGGCACAACAGAAAATAGGAAGTAAGAGTGAGAAAAAGTTGTGGTGGAAGAGTACAGCAGGGTTCGCCACCATCCCCTGCCGGAGCCTCGTGGAGCTTTAGGTGCTTTCGCTCAATAAACACACACAACGCCCGGTCTAAGAATCGAAACCGCGAATCCGCTGCCCTAACCACTGGGCCATTGCGCCTCCACACACACACACACACACACACACACACACACACACACACACACACATATATATATATATTCTAAAAATTCTAATGATATGCTTTCGTAAAGAATAGCCTGTAGGCTACTTTCAAAAGTACTGAAATAAAAAGAATAGAAATGAATCGGATATAAGGTATTCACAATTTTATAAAGGATCTCTCATCTTAGAGGTTATTATGTAAGACCAGTGACTACACGCACACATACACACACACACAGATATTATAAACTGGTTACGTTTAAATCTGGAAAGGAATTAACTCCACCAGGTTTAAAACTGCCCAAGGCGCAGCGAGTGTGGTTTCGGTGCCCCCACGACTTCATCAATAGTTAAGTACTTAAAGGAAGACAATATAAAAGTTGTGCTAGAATATTCTGTAACGAAACGAATTTCTCTTTCACCAGTCTTTATTGTATTCTCTTCTGTTTCAAACACTGACAAGAGATGATATATTTACACAGTGAGTTTCCGCTCTCGCACTACGGCATTAAAAATAGATAAATACTACATAGAATTTCAAATTTAATTGGTTTTTAATATTGCCGACACATTCACGCCATTCAATTTGTGAATGACACATTGTCAAAATGGAAATAAGTATTGACGTTTCGCTTTTTCACGTCAAAAGAACAACTGTTTCTACGAACACAATATTGAGTATTAAATCGATAATAGAATATGTGAAAGGCGTTTCACTATCTATAAACATTATGATTAGTTCCTTCCGTTATTTACACACACACAGCAGTAAGTGCGGTATGACCGAACGGTTAAGAAGCTCATTTTGAAACCACGAAATCCAAGATCAATCCCGCTACTTGGTATCTTGGATGTCATTTTTCCACAGCCTTGAGTCGACCAATACCTTGTGAATGAAATCTGAGTCAATAGAATGCCATCCTCTAAGCAAAATTCTACCCTAAGTGGCAAAGTCCAGACAACCAGAAAATGAATTATGTTAGAGAGTAATCTGTAACCGAGCATCGGTATTAAGCTCATCAATAAGACTGCTCTTCTTCTCTTTCCCTCTGTCTGTCTGTCTGTCTGTCTGTCTGTCTGTCTGTCTGTCTGTCTCTTTCTCTCTCTCAATCTCTCAGTGTTTCAGTTAACCTAAATAAAATTGGGTAAGCAGAAACTATAAAGAAAGAACTGGTCGTGTGGTTTGTACCTGTAATTCAAAAGTACATATATATATATATATATGTGTGTGTGTGTGTGTGTGTGTGTGTGTGTATTCCAAAAATCTAACAAAAACACAACAAATGGAAAATCCGTAGCTTATTCCACATCAGTCAACGTCCAAAAGATCATAACGATTTCGTGCCTTTAACGATGGCATTGTTCACTTTGGTGACGCCAGCGGTGAGGAGCCACTGGGAACAGCTAACGAATGTACAGGACAATGACGAAAACAAGCACGACAACGACAGAAGCAATGGTTATATCTTATTGCAATGACAGGTAAATGACTGAAATGACAAATATTTAGAAATATAAACAGATTTGATAAACAACGAACAGATAATTTAGAAATGTAGACGTAGATAAACTTATCTTTTACTGATTGACCTAATGTGTCTCGCTTTGGAAACCACACAAATGCAGACGACCACGAATGTTATCGACTATCAAGGGGGTATAAACAAGAGATAGGCATACAAGAGAAAGAAAGAGAGAGATAGAGAGAGTAGGTGACATACAAGAGATAGACATATAAGTGATAGATATACACGAGAGGGAGGCAAACAATAGAGAGATATGCAAGAAAGAGATCTGTTTTACAAGAACATTGGGCGACTGGGGAATTACGTTGAAACAGTCATGTTATACTGAAAGGGGAAAAAAATGTTCGTAATTTTTCTCCTCACAGAAGAAAAATATATGATGAAAAATTGTTTATCTGAAGCCTAACTGAGTTTGAAAACAGAAAAGGAATTAAACAAAGCAACCAGCTTGATTAAGAGGTAAATGATAAAAAATATTATGTGATAAAGGCGCCAAAGTCACAAAAACTAACCTCTTCTCTCCTATATAAATTTGTTCGCTTGTGTTTATCTGAGAAATCAATAATTTTCGTTAAGAAGAAGGTTTTGTAATGTTCTGTGCCTTGAAATGCTATATTTTTGACTGTGTAATGTTTCGTGTCCTGCTGTTAGCGTTTTCACTGTTTACCAGTTATAAAGGATATTGTTTTTTATTGTAAAAACGGACGTTGTAGTGGTTCGGATGTTAACCTCACGATCGTCAGGGCGTAGATTTGATTCTTGTACAAGGCTCTGCGTTGTGTCATTGGGCAAGATATTTCGTTTCCTCACAATTATCTCTTGATTGGTTCTCTGTCTAAATTCGTTAGCTTCCTTAACCCTTTGCTTGTCCAAAGCATTTTCGCAAGTTTGTCTATCCTAAACACCCATGCTTCTTTTCACACTTTCATATTGCTTTTGGTTCATACGTTCTGAATAATATATAGCTTTCCTTTCATAACTCCCACGTTACTCTGATGTTTGAAAAGAAATCTGGGAATACGTATCATATATGATGCAGTGATGCCATACTTGTGTATCGCATTATATATATGACAGACAAAAGATTAAAAACAGAAAACAATATGTTTGTTTGTTTTGTTCACGTCTTATTGCTATTTATATCAATTTCTTATTCTCTTCAGCTAAATATTTTAGTTGTACTAAAGTTGATATTTCATAATAATTTCATTGTTACAGAAAAGCAATACTTTCCTGAATTCGTGTTAAACATAATAATTTAGTGCCTGATTTTGGATGGTGCGTTCTAAAGACAGTCATTATTTTTCTTAGATAATTCATTTAGCTTCCAGTAGAAAACCTTAAAACTTATCATTCAAAATAGCTACATTATTGACATCTTTTGGCATTTAGCCTCTAATTAAGTATTAATATCATTCGTCCATAATATTTCTCCGTAACCTTTTGTTTCGCTTGTATGATGTATTCTATCTAGTTCATTAATTCCTAAGTATATGTAAGTCTGTATTTGTTGTAATTTTCTTAAATCTAGTACCTCCTGATTCATTTTCCTCTCTTGAAGGTTGTCTTGGAGCAGTTCCCATATCAGATTTTCACATCAACTCCTTTAATGAACCCGTGTATTCTATGACAGTTTTCCTTGTCTGTCATGTGCTGCGCTATGGCGTTAACTGCTGTACTTCTTACGCTGAAGATGCGGCCAAAACACAGTCTGATGTTGTCAGAAAAGGACTCTGACTGTACATTTGTGAACATCACATGGAATACTTTATTTTATCGACACTGAAAGAATGAAAAGCAAACTTGACTTGGGTGGGATTTGAACCAAGAAAGTGAAGATCCAGAATACATTTTTTCTACTTTAAGCACAAGATCTGACATTTGTGGGGAAGGCTAATCAATTACTTCGACCCCAGTATTTAACTAGTACTGTTATCGATCCCGAAAGGATGGAAGGGAAAGTCGACGTCAGCTATACCAAGACAAAACAATGATAACACATTATTATTATTATTATTATTATTATTATTATTTTATGTTTGACTTTTGTTTTGCATTTGTACAAGTTGGATCCAAGTCTCACCCAGAGACCTCAAGAGACAACAAGTTAGAAGTTCATGTAGGTGTTATGCCTAGGGTACCATATATTTGGATTTGTACAGTTTTGTTCAAGTGAATGTTTAAGAAACCATAAGAAAATTATGTTTGCTTTAAAATTTGAGATCACATAGACAGTATTTTACGTAGGATATGGGCAGTTCCCATGAGCACTATCTTTTGGACTTCAGCCATTTTGGGGTTTCCTGGTATCTGAGCTAGGTAGTAATCAGCCCGTTTCGCTGTCATTCCCAGGGCACCTATGACAATAGGTATTGTTTTCGTCTTCAGATTCCACATTTTGCTAATTTCTATTTCAAGATCTTTATATTTGCTCAGTTTTTGGTAGGTCTTGACAGATACGTTTATATCAATTGGGACAGTCATATCAATGAGGAGGCATGATTTTTGTCTGAAGTCTTTCAGTATGATGTCTGGCCTATTTGCGTCTATCTTTCTGTCAGTTTGAATGGTGAAGTTCCAGAGGAGTGCAATGTGATCATTTTCAAGTACTGGGGGTGGTTTGTGTTCCCACCAGTTTTTATCATGGGGCAAGTCCAGGTTTTTGCATATTACCCAGTGAATATATTGTGCAGCTCTATCATGCCTGTTGAGATACTCTGTAGGCGCAAGCAGACTGCACATGGAGACAACATGATCGATGGTCTCATTTTGTTGTTGGCATATACGACATAATGGGGAGCTGCCGTTCTTTAATATGTTGGCCTGGTAGTTCTTTGTAGGTAGGCATTGATCTTGGGCTGCTATGATAAACCCCTCTGTTTCTGATTTCAATCCAGAAGCCATTAACCATTGGTGGGTAAGGGCTTTGTCAATATCTGCATTATTCGCTCTCTTTGGGTATTTGCCATTGAGAGGTTTTCCATGCCATTTTTCAGTCATAATAGCTAAGGCAGCAATTTTAGCACGGGTTTTCAAGCGCTTAGCTTTTTCTGTAGGTGTTTCTAGTTCGTCTAATTCTTGAATTTGTTGCAATTGGAATTCACTTAGATATTCCTTTGCCTGTTTTGTTACTGAGTAAGATGCTTTCTTGCTTTTATATTTTAAGACAAGTTTTAGCATCCAGTCCTCAGAGTTTTTCATATAGGTGTCTAGGCCAATTGTGGCTACCTTCATTGATAATGCCAGCTGTAGTAGTCCTCGACCTCCCTCTTTTCTTGGCAGATAAAGACGTTCTATATCTGCCTTAGGGTGGTGCATTCTATGCATTGTCAACAGTTTATTATTATTATTATTATTATTATTATTATTATTATTATTATTATTATTATTATTATTATTATTATTATTATTATTATTATTATTATTAAGACGACAGACTGGCAGGATCTTTCATCCTTTCGGGGTCAATAAAATAAGCACCAGACAGTCACCAGAGTTGATGTAATCGACTAGACTCCTCTCCCAAAATTTCAGGCCTATAAGAGAATGGATTACTATTATTATTATTATTATTATTATTATTATTATTATTATTATTATTATTATTATTATTATTATTATTATTATTATAGGAAAGCTATAGTCAATGTGGTTTAATATCTATGATTTGACACCAGTAGCCATATCACATAAACGTTGGTTGACTTTATGCAAAGGTTAATTAAGATAGCGCACTTCTGAATGCTATTGACTTGTCAGAATCGTTAGCAGATAAATTCTGTCTCTCATTTCTGCAGAAAATATAATATAAAATCGAATTGAATAAAATAGAGTAGAATAAAACAATATACATACATACATACATACATATATATATATATATATATATATATATATATATATATATATATATATATATATATACATATGTATCGATTGTCGATTGATAATGATTAGAGGAAATCGATTATTTTTAATAATACAGACACAGACGCTCCAATCAGTTTATAGTTCATGTATCTGGAGACGGTGATGGTAGACGTGGTGGTGATGGTGATGCTTAAAAGAAGCGATAGTAGGGATAAGAATAATAGTGGTAACAATGCTGGTTGTAGTGGTGGTGGTGGATAAAGAAGATGGGGAGGAAGGTGTTGGTGATAGTTTCTTTAATGGTTCAGTAAATGCTCTTTACGACGGCAGTGGTGGTGGTTGTATTATTCTTGATGGACGATATGGTATTGGTGGTGAAGAATGTTCCCCGCTAAACTGCAAGCTTGTGCGCACGCGCACGTTGTACAACCAGTGCACAGAAGATTTCCAAAGTTGAAATTGTATTTTTAAAAATTGAAGATGGTTATTCGCATGACTGCGCATGTACTTGGCAAAGAAAGACAACATTTGTACACACCAGCATTAGGGGTGAATATAACGATGGAGAAAGTTGTTGTTGTTGTTGCTAATGATGGCGATACTATTTAGCAATGGTGTTCAAATACCGCTGAAGTCGACGTTGTTTTTTTATTCTTCGATGTTGATAAAATAAGTAACAGCTGAGTACGGGTCGATGTAATTGGTTAGCTTCCTTCCACAGAATTTCAGGCCTTGTGTGTATAGTTGCTGTCATGTGTCGTACGCTTTTTGTAGAGCGTTGATGACACTACACTTAAAGTCTTCCCAAATAAGCACGAGTTCTCTCCCATCGGATGAAGCCATAGCGTTACTTCGTTCTCTTAGTATTTTCTTATTTCTTTATTGCCCACAATAATAATAATAATAATAATAATAATAATAATAATAATAATAATAATAATAATAATAATAATAACAACAACAATGATAATAAGTGCTGGTGTTGATTCATTCAGTTAAAGCCCTTCAAGGCGATACCCCAGCATGACCGCAGTCCAGTGATAGAAAACAAGACCCTAGAACAGTGTTTTGGAAGAGAGGTATTATTTGGTTATTTTGGAGGATAGGGATTATCTGGTTATTTAGAAACTGCTATTTTGTATGCATGTATTTTGCTGTTAATTTTCGCATGGACGCAGTGTAGGAATGTTTGTAAGAAAACGTTGTAATAATCATCTAAACGTATTGTAATTACGTCTGTTTGTTTGGAGATGATTATGTTTGAAATGGCAAAAATAAGTTCGAAGCACTCCGTTATAACATACTGCATATCTGCTGATCTTTCATTTAGGCATTCTTATATAACAGCATAGATTTGTGGATGTGATTTGTATGCAAGCTGTGATAATCTGAACTACAAGTGTATTTTCTTTTTCGTAATTTGTGGTTTGTTGCGAAAAGATTGGTGAGGGGAGGCCTCCAGGCAAGATTCGTATAATTCTTGAGAGATCCAATGTACTGTTTATATGTTAATGTTGTTTCTTTGTCTTAAACAAAATGCGATGCCTCTGAATACTCTAAATATATTTGTTCAAACTATTGATTCTTTTTGTTATAATTTTCTACGTATGCTGTGAATTTTGAAGATATATAATTCCTCATATTTTCCTCTTTTCTCAGCGGTATGCATTTATATTACTCAAGAATGATTTTGCTCGTTTGCTTTATTTTTTTTTTCTTTTCTCGAAATTACCCCAGGCAAAGCTCATAGGCCACTTTTAGGAAAAGTGGTTAGGAAAATGGAGGAGGACTAGCATTAATGCAACAAAAACTATATGTATATATATATATATATATATATATATATATATATATATATATATATATATATATATATATGTATATGTATATTTCCTATATTTATTTATATCTATCTATCTATCTATCTATCTATCTATCTATCTATCTATCTATCTATCTATCTATCTGTCTATTTATCTCTCTCTCTCTCTATATATATCTATCTATCTATCTATCTATCTATCTATCTATCTATCTATCTATCTATCTATCTATCTATCTATCTATCTATCTATACATGCATATTTAAGATACCAAATAAAAGATGATAAATAATTGATAAAAGATTTAAATGATATATACTGAGATGCTAATACAAAATAACTAATAGAAGAACTGGTTGCTGTTTGTATTTGATGGTCTCTGATTTTATCTTCAAGAAGGTTTGTGTTACTTTAAGACTGTTGTTTTGAAACCAAGGTTGTTTGGTGATTAGAGTTGCCGAGCCCGGACGAATTTTGAAAAGTTTCGGCGTGAAGTTATCTGCATACGAAGTTCAGTTACGGTTTTGTGTGAAGCATAGGAAGGTCGCTTATGTATACGTTAAAATAAGTAGATGACAGAACAGAGTCATTCGGGAAATTGTAGAGTGTAGATGTATTGTAGTAATGCACAGGGTTGTGGACAGAACAGATTGTTTGCTAACCAGCGGCTTGCATTGTGTCATAATGAGTTGCTTAATATATTGTAAGCGAGCAGCGGAAAATGGAATCTAACGCTTTTCCCTAAATCTGTAGAAGTAATTGGTGTGATACCGTTATATATGCTTTCTCGTGGGTGGTGTCGTAGCCGAGGGTGATCGTCTGAAGCCGTAGTATGGTTTACACAGAGAAATATACCTGGACGAGTGATGTCAAGCGTGAGTGGTTTTAGGATTTATTAAGGGTATAATTTGGAGTGTTTTGTGTCTAAATGATGATATTTTGTCGGATTTCACGGTTGTATATAGAACTTGTTCAATTTTCAATTTCTGACGATTTTGTAGAATTGGTAAGACGTTATTTCAAAACGCTTGCAAGTGCAATAATTTCTTTAGATCTTTGGCGCTTCATGTAACCATGTAGTTCAGTACTAACTGCTCAAGGTCATGTAGTCCGCGACTAAACTGGCTTCTGCTGGGGTTGCCCAACCAACAAGATTAAATAGCAAAAACAAAAAAGGCCATCAAATGCTGATGAACTCCTTGAGAACTAATTACATCCTTATCCTGAGATGGAGATGGGCTCGACCAGAATTATCAAGTACGTTGAAACACATGTATGAAAATTACCCTACTATGTATGAAAATTACCCTACTATGCCGGAGCTGCCGAGGCTCGGAAAGCCCAAGGCTGTCAAGGATGAAAACACTGGTAATAATATTCAAGTATTTCAACGGCTTAAATGCTATAAAAACGATTTGACTCGTTTAACGTGCGTTTGTAATTTTGCCGGAGTTTAAAGACTTTTGATTTTCCTATTGCTTTTCTCGTTCCATTTCGATAAAATTAGTCGATATTATAGTGTAATTGGTAGAAGGTATCTAGCGTCTTGTGTTTCCTTTGTGCTACGTATATTTTTGACTGAGGTTGGAAAAATGCTTGATAAGCGAATTTAACTGTTTTATGAAGTTGTTATGGTGACGTGTGATGTACTGTGATCATTTTTAGAAGTTGTCAGGACTGTTAATTACTTTATTAAGTGTTACATTTCTTAATTTGTGCTTTAAATTTGCTAGTTTTCTTGTTTTAATTGAAAAGAAAAAATAACGTCAATATTGACAAAATATAACAAAATAAATAGTAAATATATAGATAAAAATTGTAGCTAAAAATAGCAATAATTACACCAACAAAAATTACCAAAGCAACGAAGGACACGGCTAAGAACCGAAAACGAAGAATGTTTTGTAAATTGACAGGTTTAGATATCTCAATGAAATCTTGAAACTTAACCAAAATATAAATAGAGATCGTGAACCTCAAATGAAATATAAATTGATTAAGAGGAAGGCAATATATTAACCGAACTAATAGACAACCTTAGTCATTGAGAATAATAAATAAACAGAAGTAAAGGAGATTCTTGGACATTTGAATAATATATAAACAAGACTAGTGGAGAACCTTGGATGCTAAACAATATTTAACCAGTATTACATAAATACGTCGACCACTGGTTTTGTGGTTTTGGCGCTTTGGGCAAATAATTCTTAGCATAACCTTGGGGTGTGTGCGTGCGTGTGTGCGTATAGTCAACGTCTTCTGCCTGCGTGTGTGAGCGTGCATATGTATGCGTGTGTGTATGTATCT
>NC_142938.1:76573892-76578892 GCF_046866305.1 Octopus bimaculoides | reverse complement strand
AAAATTGAGATTCTATCAATTTGTTTTCACATCGACTCTTCTAACGGAAATTTTATTTTATTGATAACATCACAAATACAAACAAAACTTAGACATTATATCATTACTCAAAGGCGGCGAGCTGGCCGAAACGATAGCACGCCGGGAACAATGCTTGTCGGTATTTTGTCTGTCTACGTTCTGAGTTCCAATTCCGCCGAAATCGACTTTGTCTTTCAGCCTTTCAGGGGTCGATAAATTAAGTGCTAATTGGGAACTGGGGTCGATATAATCGACTTAATCCCTTTGTCTGTCTTTGTTAGTCCTCTCTATGCTTGGCCCCCTGTAGGCAATAAAGAAATAAATATCTATAACGACAAAGGCAGCGGTATTTCGTCTGTCTTTACGTTCTGAGTTCAAATTCCGCCGAGGCCGACTTTGAATTTTCTTGAGAACAATCTTTTCTTAATGCTTAGACCATATGAGGTCTACATCTAGCATCATGGATGTCCACTTAGTGGTCATCCCTCTTATATGTATGTTATATATATATATATATATATAACATAGACAGCTGTGTGCAATGTGTTACCAAAAAGGGAAACTATAATTGCTATTAAAAATGACTAAGGGTGTTAGAACACCTATATTGCTAGAAATAAGAGCCAGACTACTCTTATGTTGCAGTCAAAGCACACACACACACACACACACACACACACACACACACACATACACACACATATATATATATATATATATATGCATATATGCACACATATTTAGCGTACAATATATAGATTTATATAATCCTGTGGTAATCACAAAAGAAGAAAAACGAAGCTCCTTTAGTGGACCTGGCTATATACCACATAGTAAGCCAATATGCAAGAGTGTAACGCAGGGTCCTATGCAGTTGAAATGTCGTAAATGCAATCAGTGAAGATTATTTCAGCAGGAGTTTGCAGAATAGGAAGAAAGTGAGGTGTGAGATGAATACATTTATTTCGCCAAGTGATATTCTATGAATAAGTATATTCATCTCATACCTCCTGGCATTCTCCATATTCTATATATGTATGTATTTATGTGAGAAACAAATAAGATAATGATATATTTTCAAATGCACAAACGCTGATAGAACAACAGAGACAGGATAAAATATCCATAAAAAGCGGAGACTCGAGCTCGTAACACTTTGATTACCGGTCAATTGATTTATCAGTTAAGCTAAACCGTCCACTGTCAATGGGCAGCTTTTCTGCTTTGTATAGATATTTTGTCCTTTCTCTGCTGTTCTGTCAGCGTTTGTGTGTTTAAAAGTTTATTATTATCTTATTCCTATCTCACAATACACCTTTCAGAGCTTCTAAAGCAAACATTGGTTTGTGTACATTTATCGTATATATATATATATATATATATATATATATATATATATATATATATATATATATATATGTATAGGGAGAATTCACAAAAAAACCAAAAGACGAAGACAGGTGGTGTAGACAACACACAGATGTATTAACTTAACGCTCGGAAAGTGAAAAAAGTCTTTAACGTTTCGAGCCTACGCTCTTCCACAGAAAGTAACACAGAACGAAACAAGGAGAGAAAAAAATAAAGAATGTGTAGTGGCTAGCGATCTATGATAGCGAATGCCACACACACATACATACCTATATATATGTACAATTTAAAAATAGGATAAAATCTTTATAAGAATTTATCTAGTAGTTGGCTTGAAAAAAACCCATAAGGGGAAAATTATTAATTATTCCGTTTAAACATATTTATTTATATTAAGGGCATTACAAAACTTAAATGCCTCATGCTAGGAGGGACTCTTGAGTTCAATATATATATATATATATATATATATATATATATATATATATAACAACTACCATAATAAGAAAATCTACCATATATATGTGTATATATATGTATATATATATATATATATATATATATATATATATATATATATATATATATATATATATATATATATATATAATATATATAATATATATAGATAAATGTGTGTATGTGTCTGTGTGTGTATAAATAGATATATTGATAGATGGATAGATACACACACACACACACACATATATATATACACGCATGCATATCCATAAATGTATATATTTGAATAGATATTGAAACACATGTGTGTATGAGTGTGTTTAGGCATATATGTATATGTGTGCGAGCGTGCGTTCGTGTGTGTATACATACACACATATACATGTATAGCTAGATAATACAGCACAGAAGTAGGAAATACACGAAGCTGCTAGAACCAAGAAACACACATACAAACACATACAGTCATTGAGACAGACACACACGCTTGTGTGTGTGTGTGTGTGTGTGTAAGTATATATGTTTGTATATATGTAGGTAGGTATATATATATATATATATATATATATACACGTAGACACACACACATATATATATACATACACATATTACCTAGTTCACCATTGATGAGTAACATTGATTTTGTGGTTTCTCTTCCTCTCCCTGTCTCCCCTCTCTCTCCTCTCTCCATCTCTTTCTCTCTCCTCTCTCCATCTCTTTCTCTCTCCTCTCTCCATCTCTTTCTCTCTCCTCTCTCCATCTCTTTCTCTCCTCTCTCCATCTCTTTCTCTCTCCTCTCTCCATCTCTTTCTCTCTCCTCTCTCCATCTCTTTCTCTCTCCTCTCTCCATCTCTTTCTCTCTCTCTCTCTCACTCTATTTATATGTACATCTCTTTCTTTTTTCTCTCCCTTAATTGTTCACACTGAGGTCAATAAACACTGACTTTAGTTCTATATTCTAGCTAAACGTTCTTTTAACGACACACAAACACACGCGCGCGCACACGCGCACACACGCACATACGCTGACGCACACACACACACTGATATGCACTCTTACACGCGCACACACGCACAGGTATACACACACACACATATATATATATATATAGCATTTCTATTAATGCAATGTTCTTATAATTACAATCGAATCAGTTGAACGCACACATGTGCACACCCACACATCCACACACACACACACACAAAGACATATATACATATAAGCTTATATACTGACCTAGATATAAGCACATTTATACCTGTACATACGTATACACACCTGCTAACATGAACAGAAACGTACATTCTAAGATGGCGCGCTAACAAGCAAACACACAACCACAAACACACACGCTGGAACAACGATGCCCAATTTGAACTGAAAATTATGTTCTAGACACATGTACATACACATACGCGCGCACACATACACACACACATACACACTCTCCCTCACTCTCTCTCTCTCTCTCCTTCCTTCTCTTTCTCTCACTGTGTCTCTCTGTCTGTCTCTCTCTCTCTCAAATATCAGTTTACTGACTCAGCAACTATATCGTGTAATTATAAAGGTAAAATGAAAATATGATAGAAGTGTTTCCAGAACTTTCTCTGAAGAACATTTAGAAAGAAAGTATTTAGCGACATTATTTAACTTCGAATCAGCTTTGATCGAACAGACCTATGATCAAATGCATGCCAACCGTGACTGTCCAGTATTTTCCCTAGTTTCACTTTATCCATGTTTTTTTTTTACGTTTTTCCCCCCGTATTACATTACTCATTAAGTTCGAACAAATGGATGGTGGCTTCCTCTTTCAGTCGTGACGGAGTAAGTAGATTGATGTTGAATCAACTGGGGATCGAAATCGTATCTAATAGATATATAAGGTCTTGAACCTTAGATGGTTAGTTCCTGGATTTCCATCCAGGAATTGAAACCGCATACTAAATGTTTCTGCAAGCTTCTCTCCTTTGTTCTCGGCATTTGCACTCAGAAATTTACAAAAGTCAACTATCATACTGTGTTCAAGATACAGGGTGATTGAAAAGTAACTCCCTATTTTAAAATAGTTATTAATTAATTATTAATTGTCAAAACGAGCGGGAAATCCTCCACACTAGATGATTGATGAGGAAACATTCCACCCACTAGGGTCCTTTGTTTAAGGTTTGACCTACTGACCATAGTCTATATAACAGAGAGAATTTTCTTACTCTTCCTCTGATGTGTCAGCTATGACCAAGTAGCAACACCGGCTCTTAGGTGTCAGCCAGACCAAGGAGCAACACCCGCTTTTGCATCAGCCTTAACCAAGAGCAGCACTTCCGTTCGCCCTTTGCTCAACATGCTAAGAGATGCTTCGGCCGTAAGAAAGGCGATGCCGCCTTTATCATTTCTTCCTTTCTAGTCAGCACCATGACTACCTTACTCTTTCCCTCTCTACTGACAGACAACCTTTTTCTACATATCAACTACTAACCAGCGAGCCATCCTTGTCGTCGCTATCACTAGAATTGTTACTGTCTCTGTAACAACCTGTCGGGTAAACGAATAAATATATGTAAATAATATTTCTTCCTTTCTGGTGTTAATTCTTCGATGTTCACTGGTTACTCCAAAGCGAGAACCTTGAAGCGTTACATCCATACGCTACATTTAGTAGTGGGCTACATCGTATCGAATTGATATGGCACACCATATCCAGCTCGCTACAAATGGATATCAGAGGAAAGCTTTTAGTATGAGGTTTAATTTAAAATTCGATATGGGCTCCAGGTGTCGCCACCAGCTTCTTGAGTCGCTCAGGAATTGCGTTAACTGATTTCACCTGAAACTCTGGTGGGATAGAAAGCACATATATATATATATATATATATATATATATATATATATATATATATATATATATATATGTATCTGTGTCTGTATGTATATAAATGTATATATACATATCTATCTATCTATCTATCTATCTATCTATCTATCTATCTATCTATCTATCTATCTATCTATTTATCTACCTATTTATATTCATGCATGCATGTATGTATATATGTATATAGATATTCATATATCCATATATATATATATATGTATAGTGGTAGTGGCTATCGATCTTCCGATGGAATCAATTATATATTTCCAT
>NC_142938.1:76563892-76568892 GCF_046866305.1 Octopus bimaculoides | reverse complement strand
ATTTTATTTTCCCCCCAAACATAAAGTAAAAAAACCCAAAACAAAAAAACAAAAGCCAAAGCTAAAACTACTTTCACAAAGTAATACAATTATTTCTAAAAATGTACATCAATTTCAACTTTCCAGGCTTTTAAGGGGAAACTGTCCGTCTTATTGCTACTAAATCAAGGCGTTGTTGTCAAGAGGGTTGTAAGACTGTAATTTCATTGAACAGCATGTGAAGGCACTACTCAACAAAATGTATTTTAGAATCAATTCTGTCACCTAGGAAAGCGCAGACGCTGATTTCCAAAGAATGACACCATAAAAGAAGAATAGAAGTTGATTAGGGCTTTGCGATAAATCGCTTTACAGAATTGGATGCTTTTCAATTACCTAAAATTGACCACCTCATCGACGATGAAAGGAAAGCGAAATATTTAGCATATTTTCTTATTTTCCTATTTTGTTTGTATACGGCGTGTGAAGCTAACTGATAGCTGCATAATTTTCACAAAGGTTCCCGACGCTGACACAAACAAGGCTTTTCCCTTTTCAGCGTATGATTAAAGATTATTTTGACAATACTCACCCAACATCACACGCGTGTGTATGGATAATGTAATGGCCGATGGAATAAATAAAGAGACAGCTCAATAACGAGGTACCCCAAACATTATTCAGAGATTGCTAATAAATTTGATTTTCAGTTTAACGGTAGCAAACGCATTATTGGTATTGAATAAGTTAATCTTCTAAGCTATACTGACTCTCAAAGGAATCTCCGAAACTGGCATTGAAAGACTGAAGCCACTTAACAAATTGACGGATCCATAAGTTTTCTAATAAAATATGCCTCCTCGTTTGAAATAAGACATTTTCTTTATCACAGACTTTATACAATCCGTTTGAAAATTTGGTAAAGGAAATTGAAAATGTAACTCGATTATCTTTAGAAGAAAATATTGAATTTATATTGAAAACAGATAGCGAAACTACGTTACTGCTTCTTTGAATTAACAAGGAATTAACTGGTGTCTTCTTTTCATGTAAATATACAATAAAGATAGATCAGTTCAAAAGGTGCAAACCATTGAAGAAGATATTAAAACATGCCAGTACTTGTACAATAATCATTATATTCTCATAACTGATCAAGTTTGTAACTATTTGACTCATACATACATATATACATACATACATTCATACATAATGCATACATAAGTGCGTATAGACAATCACACACACATGCATAAACACATGATACCTAAAAGTATGAGACAGAGATGAAGTTGAACATAGCATAAGTTTAATATTAGTTACAGTTGTTTCATCACCACACGACTTCGAACCACATTGCACACAGGTGATTAAGTGTGATACATTACACACACAGAGGAATGACAGCTAATCGAATGCTTATCAAACTTAGCTATAATTTAATGTATGTATGCAAGTATATATGTGTACATGTATGTATGTGTGCACGTATGTATGAATATATATAAATATGCATACACACACACACACACACACACACACACACATATATATATATGTATGTATGTATATCGGGAGAATTCATAAAAAAGACAAAAGACAAAGACAGGTGGTGTAGACAACAAACAGATGTATTAGTTTAACGCTCGGGAAGTGAAAAAGTCTTTAACGTTTCGAGCCTACGCTCTTCCACAGAAAGGAACACAGAAAGAAACAAGGAGAGAAAATAAAGGATGTATAGTGGCTAAGGATCTATCATGGCGAATACCGATATATATATATATATATATATATATATATATATATATATATATATATATATTTATATGTGTGTGTGTGTGTGTGTGTCTATATGTAAATAGTCAATTCAAATAAACAATCAATTCAATACACGATTGATAAAATTAACAGACAAGAGGGCGTGCACAAGGAATGTTTTAGCTTGACGTTCGGTAAAAAGAGGGAGAGATTGATGTTTCGAGGTCTAGCTCTTCGTCGGAAAGGAGAAATGGAAAAGTCTAAAGAGGGAAAAGAAATAACCAACACCACGTGAGTAGTTATAGTGCTGAAGTAACCGGAAGTAGAAAGAGATAGAGAAAGTGTTTTTTTTGGGGGGACAGGAGTGTGTGAAGATGATTACTGTGTATGTGTGCGTGATGTGCGAATGAGGGTGTGACTCAACAAGCAGGTTAGTAGCGGGTGTTTGATTCAGCCGGAAGTTAAAAGTGTGTAAGTGGGTGGGTGTGGTTACATAATATACACATAATATATCAGATAATATACACATCACTTATATGTGGAGAGAGGTCCGTGTGTGCATACAGACGCACACACACACACATACACACACACACACGCGCGCGCGTGCGCTTATACATATATATGTACGTGCGTATTCGTAAACCCTGAGTATATATGAATTAATGTATGGCAAAAAGAACAGTGATTACAAAATTACTTTTATTAGCTTACAGCTGTTCCTGCTGTAAGAAGTTAAGAAGATTGTACTCACAGCTGAATGCTCATGCGACCTTTTATAGATTCCTTCAGTATTTAAATGTTTCGCAGGAAACGAAAAGACGTCGGAAGAGCACTGATTTCTGAGTGCAAGCTATTGATTGCAGAAACAGCTGTAAGCTAATGAATGTGATTACGCAACTACTTTTCGTTTGTCATTCATTAGTTGATGTTAAGATCTGTACTCACTTGGTGATTTACCCTAAAGTATAAATGTATTGAGTCCTAACAAGTAGTTATTAGTAGCGCTATGCCTATGCGAAACTGGATGAAACAACATATATTCATCTCATACCTCCTGACTTTCTTTATATTCTCTCTCTCTCTCTCTCTCTCTCTCTCTCTCTCTCTCTCTCTCTCTCTCTCTCTCTCTCTCTCTGTCTGTCTATCTATCTATCTATCTATCTATCTATCTATCTATCTATCTCTGTACATGTATATATACAGCCACATACACACACATGTATATGTATGTATCAACACACGAATGTATTTATTTCCTAGAGCTCACGAGAAATTCACCTACAAGCATCAAATTTACTAGAGTGCACATTGAACAAAGATCAGTGCAATAATATGCCTTAATATGATATAGACTTAATCAAATTAAACTAAAAAGAGAAAAGGCACTTGGAGCCAATGCGAAAAGAATTTTCCAGAAATTGAAACAATTTGTGTTTCTGCAAATGCACTGCACTCTCTGAAGACACGGCTCGAACTTTCGTCAGCTGGAGAAGCGAGAAGTAATTTACATTATATATAAATAAGCACGTGGCTGAAAGTGACGTATTAGAAATAGATTGTGAAAGCTTATAAAATTCCCATTTCTCAAATTTTATGCTGACATGTCGCTACAGAACCACTCAATAAATATAGATTTAGATATAGCTTTTCTCTTAATCTTTTATTAGTTTCAACCAGACGCTGCGGCCATGCTAGGACACTGTCTTTAGAATGGTTCTTTTTTTTTTGCCAGAATTGTTTCTGATGAAGTAGCGAATTGGATAGAGCTGCTCTTCTTTGTGTTTCCTGTCGCGATGTGAGTTTATACGGTATCTCATAAAAAGTTTGTCCAAACGTTCTCTGAGGACCTCTCTCTATATCTGTTTACATCTCGCGTCTGTTTGGCAGAATTTTGGAAAGTTGTGAGCTATTGAAACCTAAACTGTATCATGGCCTTATTCTAGATGGAGAAGACAGGATTTTTGTTACTAAGAAGTGCTGCCTATTTCGTTGGTTGGCATAACTTTCAATCCTAAAGTTGGCTGCTAGATCTTCCAGGATCTTCCAGGATCTTCCAGGATCTTCCAGGATCTTCCAGGATCTTCCATATGTGTATCACTGCATATCTTTCGCGTCTTTTCTCTGGGGAGTACAGCATCAGCTCCTTCAGCTTCTAAGAGATCTCATCTATTGCACCGTGTTAGTCATCTTGTAGTGGCGTTATGTTGTCCTGAGTTCCACAGTTAGTTTGGCGCTTTGTGGCGACCACAGTCGGGAGCAGTTGCGTAGGTGACTGAGGACGAATATTCTCGAAACGAGTTGCATGGTATCCTTTTTCCATGTTCTGAATGATCTTAGAATCCAACCAGCCGCTCGCATGCACAGCGTTGCCATCTTGGTAATAAGCACATGAAATGTTGCATCATCACTCATGTGGATTCCCAGGTCACACAACCACTCTGACTCTGAGATTGCACTAGCCCCTGGTCCTGTGTAAGAGAGTGGCTGACTGTATATTTAAGGGAATGTCTGAAAGAGTCACCACAAACAATTCTCCGCTGAGAATTTACAGAATTAATATCGTATAGCAATTCTTCAAGACATTTTGGTTTCAAATTTTGGCACAATACCAGTAAGTTTGGGGGAAGGTGATAAGTCGGTTACAACGACCCCCCGTACTCAACTGGTACTTATTTTACCGACCTCGAAAAAGGATAAAAGGTAAAGTTTGCCTCTGCGGAATTTGAACTCTGAACGTAAAGACGGACGAAATGCCGCTAAGCATTTTGCTCGGCGTGCTACCGATTCTGCCAGCTCGTGGCCTTTATTATTTATTCTTCGTGACACATTAAGAATATATCTTATTCTTCGTGACATATTAAGAATATATCTTATGCTTCTCATTTTCACCTTTGTTGAAGCTTCGAGCTGCACGTCCGTGAGTGCAGTGCATTTTCAGAAACACATTTCGTGTCTCAGGATGAAACACATTATATGTAGATAAGTGATTTTAATCCGGTTTCAGCCTAAAGGCTGTGGCCATACTGGGGTGTCGCCAGTAATATCACCTTATTTTTGCATATATATATATGTATGTATGGATGTATGTATATAATCTCGAATTTAATGTCAAAGTCTTCTCATGCAGTTCAAAAGTGTACTGCAAAACCTGCTTTGTGAATTTTGGTGTCCATCTTTTTTGTTTTAAATCGACAGAAATTATTTTTTTAAGCGCTGTATATTGCAGAACTTTCAACTTTATTCCACTTTATCGCTATTTA
>NC_142938.1:76553892-76561392 GCF_046866305.1 Octopus bimaculoides | reverse complement strand
TATACACGCACATTCCTATGATGGAAAATATTTACCGAAGAAGCATCTGTTGAATACTTCTGCGTCTGAATTTGTAAACGTTTATGCAAATATTTGTGAAATGTGTTATATATATATATATATATATATATATATATATATATATATATATATATATATATATATATATATATATATATATATATCATCATCATCATCATCATCGTTTAACGTCCGCTTTCCATGCTAGCATGGGTTGGACGATTTGACTGAGGACTGGTGAAACCGGATGGCAACACCAGGCTCCAGTCTAATTTGGCAGAGTTTCTACAGCTGGATGCCCTTCCTAACGCCAACCACTCAGAGAGTGTAGTGGGTGCTTTTACGTGTCACCCGCACGAAAACGGCCACGCTCGAAATGGTGTCTTTTATGTGCCACCCGCACAAGCCAGTCCAGGGGCACTGGCAACGATCTCGCTCGAAAATCCTACGGGAGCCAGTCAGGCGGTACTGGCAACGGCCACGCTCAAAATGGTGCATCTCATGTGCCACCCGCACAAGAACCAGTCCAGGGGCACTGGCAACGATCTTACTTGGCTTGCCGGGTCTTCTCACGCACAGCACATTTCCAAAGGTCTCGGTCAGTAGTCATCGCCTCGGTGAGGCCCAATGTACGAAGGTCTTGCCTCACCACCTCAGCCCAGGTCTTCCTGGGCCTACCTCTTCCACGGGTTCCCTCAACTGTTAGGGTGTGGCACTTTTTCACGCAGCTATCCTCATCCATTCTCACCACATGTCCATACCAGCGCAATCGTCTCTCTTGCACGCCACAACTGATGCTTCTAATGTTCAGCTTTTCTCTCAAGATGCTTACACTCTGACGGGTATTCACATTGACATTACACATCCAACGGAGCGTACTGGCTTCATTCCTTGCGAGCTTACGTATGTCCTCAGCAGTTACAGCCCATGTTTCACTGCCATGTAGCATGGCTGTTCGTACGCATGCGTCATACAGTCTGCCTTTTACTCTGAGTGAGAGTCCCTTTGTCGCCAGCAGGGGTAAGAGCTCTCTAAACTTTGCCCAGGCTATTCTTATTCTAGCAGCTACACTTTCAGCGCACCCACCCCCACTACTAACTTGGTCGCCCAGATAGCGGAAGCTATCGACTACCTCTAGTTTTTCACCCTGGAATGAGATAGAAGTTGTTTCCTGTTTGTTTACAGTCTTTATTGCACGTGAACATCTGCCACAAACAAAAACTAACTTGCTAGTTAACCTGCCTTTGATGTTGCTGCACCTCTTATGTGTCCATAGCTTGCACCGGGTACATCTTATAGAGTTACTACCTACTCCTTTTCTACATACTGAGCAGGGCCATCTACCTGAAGGGGTTTGTGTTTTATCTACCCTCCTACTTATTAGGATTTTGGTTTTAGCTAGGTTGACTCTAAGGCCCTTCAGTTCTAGACCTTGTTTCCACACCTGAAACTTCTCCTCTAGTTCTGATAGTGACTCCGCAATTAGGGCAAGGTCATCAGCATAGAGGAGCTCCCAGGGGCAACCTGTCTTGAACTCCTCTGTGATTGCCTGGAGGACTATGATAAATAAGAGGGGGCTGAGGACGGAACTTTGGTGGACCCCTACCTCTACCCGGAATTCATTGCTGTACTCATTTCCAACCCTCACCTTACTGGCAGCATCTCTGTACATGGCTCGCACAGCTCTCACTAACCATTCTTCTATCCCAAGTTTCCTCATTGACCACCAGATAAGGGATCGGGGGACCCTGTCAAAGGCTTTCTCCATGTCAACGAAAGCCAGGTTTATCCTTAGCTAGGTATTTCTCCTGCAACTGTCTCACTAGAAATAAGGCATCAGTAGTGCTTTTACCTGGCACGAACCCAAACTGCATCTCATCTAAATTGATTCGCTCCCTAATTAGTTGGGCTATGACCCTCTCTGTAACTTTCATAACCTGATCTAACAGCTTGATGCCTCTGTAATTATTTGTATCTAAAGCGTCACCTTTACCTTTGTAGCCGTTGACTATGATGCTGCTACACCAGTCATTGGGTATGACTCCTTCGTGTATCACCTGGTTCGTAATACGGGTGATTAGGCTATAGCCAACACTGCCAGATATTTTGAGCATCTCTGCAGTGATTCCTGATAGGCCGGGGGCTTTCCCGGTCTTCATACTCTTAATTGCTTTATCTACCCTGGTACTATCAACTCGGATAGCTGGTCCCTCTATTGGGTCGACATACGGCAGGCTCTCTTTCTCCCATTCATTTTCTTTATTAAGCAATCTATCGTAGTGGCATCTCCAGACCTCTTTCTTTGCATCCTCATTTAATGCAAGCGTACCATCATCCATGCGAACACATTTCTCTCCTACAACATCACTATTCTCTCTCCTACACTGTCTTGCAACACGAAATACCTCGAGTCTTTGGTCCTCACGGCGCAGAATATTGGCAAATCTTTCCTTATCTGCTTCCCCTCTGGCTAAATAGACCTGTCGCCTAGCCTCCCTTCTGGCACATTGGTACAATTCCCTGCTACCACCGTTCTTCCAGTCCTTCCAAGCCTGTTTCTTTTGTCTAATAGCCCTGTCTACCTCCTTGTTCCACCACCACGTTACACTGGGTCGGGAGGGGACCTTACACCACCCACAAATCTGGTCGGTGGCTTTCAACAGGTTGTCCCGCAGAAATCTCCAATTGTCTTCCACGTTGTATGATGCTATATCCCCTTCTATTTCGTTAAATGCTTCAAGTAACTTGTCTCTAAGTCTCTGTCCGTTTGCAGGGTCTTTAAGCTTCCACACCCTTCTCCTCCAGGCCTGTCTAATTCTGGGCACCCATTTTGCCTTGATCCCAAAGTCGCTAACTACTAATCTATGTTGTGGGGTACATTCTTCGCCAGGGTAGGTTTTGGCATATATATATATATATATATATATATATATATATATATATATATATATATAGCAGCTGAAACGATCAACGGAATAGCTGGCTTTTTGAAATACAGGTACTACTGGAGCAACGTGAAATAAAGTGTCTTGCTCAAGGACACAACGCATCGCCGGGAATTGAACTCACGACCTTACGATCGTGAGTCAAATGCCCTAACCACTAAACCACGTGTCTTCACGTATATATATTTGAGCTTGTGCGTGTGTGTCCATGCATGTGTGTGTCCATGCATGTGTGTGTGTGTACATACATATATACACATATATACATATATATAAACATACACTCACACACACAGACGCATAGATACATATATGCATATATATGATCATCGTCGTTTAAGCTCCATGCTCGGACTAGATGGTTTGACACGATCCATTGTCTGCATTGGCGAAGTATCTACGGCTGGACGCTCTTCCTAATGCCTGCCACTTTACAGCGTGACCCGGGTTCTCTTTTGCAACAGCACTACGAGCTCTGGTGTGTCAGCTTCATTCTATCAAAGCTGATTCTGTGTGAGCGGCAGCTCGGAGCTTCACATTTGGCGATTCTCAGGCGATTCAGCCCCAACAACGGCAAAAACTCACGTAGAAGCTCTCACCTATAAAAGTAATAATGAAAAAAAAATATATATTTCACAGTATTTTACAGAACTGTGTCTCAATTATATTTCATGCCAGTGTGACACTGCCATTCCTGTAGACACACACACGCGCATTTCGAATCCAAAATGTATTGCTCTGATTTACCCTTCTCTGATCAACAGGAATTAGCTAATAAGCATATTTATTCGATTGATTTTATTCTTCTCCATACATGCAATCAAATTCTACTTCCATTTTTCTCATTTTATTTGCGTTATCTAAATGTTCTTATTAACGATTTTTCTGTATCATTACTCAAATATCGTTTATAAATTAGAGACGTGAAATCTAAAGCCACGACTTTTGAAGTCTTATTATTTATAAATATACTTTGACACGCTACACTCATTAACGAGTATCGTTTTGCCTTTTCTTGTTTACACCGAACACTTAACGTTCAAGTGTTTAATCATGTTTGTCCATACATACACATATATACATACACAGGCGTATATATGAGATGTTTGCCTTGTCTTAACGTTTGTTATCCTCTTTAGCAATTACATAGACACACAGACACACACACACTTTGATATATATATATATATATATATATATATATATATATATATATATATGGATATAAATATTATTTAAACGCCACCATTTAATTTAAAGTATCGTAGGTTTGACCCAGGAGCCTAGCTCATTGCTCTGCTTGGTTCGTTGCATGGGACCAAATTAAACTGTTTTAAATAGTATATGTGATTCCTACTAAAGCTGTTTCTTTCGTTTGTCCACTTACACCCACACTCTCACACAAATACACATGCACATGCACGCATTTATATGTACATGGTGGTTGGCTACTCCTGTAACTACATCTCCTGACCATCTTCTGTAACTACATCTTAGATCCATCATGGCGTCCGATGTGGTTTTTTTAAATTGGACAATGTATTGAAAAGGCACCCACATCGATTGCATGTCTGATTTGGACCACCAAGAACTGCAGTTAAGTTTGATCTTTGTGAATCTTAAAATGTCTTTTGAGGCCTCCGTTAGATTTGCAGACCATATGGCATACATTGCATTGAAAGGTGTATACAGATATATATGTATGCTTTTCGGGCTACATTCAGTAGAATAGACACACACACACACACACACACACATATATATATATATATATATATATATATATATATAAACGATATTTGAGTAATGATACAGAAAAATCTTTTATAAGAACATTATATACTTACATACATGCATATTGTGTGTGTGTATATTCTTTTATTCTTTTACTTGTTTCAGTCATTTGATTGTGGCCATGCTGGAGCACCGCCTTTAGTCGAACAAATCGACCCTCAGGACTTATTCTTCGTAAGCCTAGTACTTAATATATCGGTCCCTATTTTACCGAACCACTGAGTTACGAAGACGTAAACACACCAACATCGGTTGTCAGCGATGGTGGGGGAACAAACACACACAAACACACACGCACACATAAATATATAGATATAAATATATATACGACGAGCTTCTTTCAGTTTCCGTCTACCAAATCCACTCACAAGGCTTTGGTCGGCCCGAGGCTATAGTAGAAGACACGTGTCCAAGGCCTCACGCAGTGGGACTGAACCCAGAACCACGTTGTTGGGAAGCAAGCTTCTTACCACAAAGCCACTCCTGTGCTTATATATATATATATATACACACACAGAATGGGCGGTATTAAGTGTATGGTTTTGTGAAACAATTATACTAAGTCTCCAATCTAGTAGACATGCGCATGTGTATTTCTTCGCAATTATGTTAATATTTGACTATGACGTCGGCTCATACCTGACTGTGAATCTGCACGTGTGTGTGTATGAGTGTGCCTGCTTGCATGTGAATATAGGAGCTCGTATGTACATGTGTATGTGTGTGAGTGTGTGTGTGTTTTACAAGTTTGCAAAATTTTCATTAAGATTTTGAAAAAATCATTTCCAAATTCTACAAATTTTCTTTTTTCGTTTTTCTTCCAGTTTTTCGCATTCATTTGAAATAAAGCTTACAAAACGATCTGCCTTCCCCACTCGACACAAATATTTTAATCTTTTCATTGCAATCTTCCATCTGCAGCTATTAGTTGCTGATGCGATAAAAATTCAGAGTTCAATAAAATTGGTGAATTTCAGCGTCGATAATAATTAGTCAATACGATAACGATACTACATGGAACGGGTGTTAAATATCCTTTTAACGAAAGAAACCATAAAATATGAGGCAGATATGCTTGAATTGTAGGATTTTATTCTTTGTAGGAGAGGGTAAATGTTTTGCTATTTTTTTTCATTCGCATTAGCTTCAAGCTATTAAAAACGTGTTATGCTTCATGTGTACATACTTGTATCCAAAGCAATTTGGGTCTTCTTTCTCCCTCTCTTGTTCCTACGCTCTTAGATGAAACTTCTGATTCCTTACTTTCGTATGTACTATTTCTTGTATATCAAAGCAAGAGTCTCATCTTAGCAAATGTTAGGCGGGTGTACGGTGTTCACAAGTACCAAATAGAGTAAAATGCGTTGCTCGTCCTTTGTGAGTCACTGCTGCAACGAGGCTCGCCTCGTTCCGACAGAAATTGCGTTTTTAACATAATAAATCTTTGAAGAGATTGTACATACGTCCGTACATACACGTACACGCATGTCCACGCAGGCACACACATGCACACACAATCTTCGTACACACACACACAATCTTCGTACACACACACACACTCACACAGCCTGCTGACGTCAATCAATTTTCACTCATATGACATTAATTCTCCCGAAGCAAGAAAAATAAAACATGCTAACCCAATGTGCTACGCACTGGAACCGAACACGAAACAATGTGGTTCGAAGCGAACTTCTTTACCATACGACCACGCCTACGCTTCTGCTTTGAGCCGTTGATCAAAGCCTTTTCTTAGGTGTGTATTTGATATCATTTGAAGAAACCGATTAATCAATACTGCTATAGAAGTTACATCAGGTGTTAGAAGCAATGTATTAAAATTAAGAGCTGCGCCATTGTTAATATTATGACCGTGACTTCTAGTGAAATCCTTTCTGGAGGGAACCAAATCTTGAGGAGAAACTTTTGATAGCATTCTTCATCAAATCTAATGAATACACATTATAGATTACCTTCTAATAGTTGCATCTCACCCAAAAGAGGAACATAATTATAGTTTCTCACAAAATATTTAAAAGGGACCTTATCAGGTTCACACATCCAAGAAAGGAGTAACCGATAGTAATTCTCTAATATGGCTGATTAAACTATCTCTCATGGAAAGTAACTTTCATATTCGTGGATAATAGGGAGCTTACTGTGTGAAAAGAATCGACAAGATCACTTCGCTCTTTGCAATACAAATAAAACATTTCGCTAAGATATTTCTTGGAGGATAGAATTCTAGAGTTTGATATTTTTAGCATAAAGCCAACACCTTAGTTTTGCTCCGATAAAATGCGTATTCTCTATCAGCATGTTCAAGCGCTAGCGGCCTTATTGCAGAGAAAGGCATCGCCAGGCATGCTGCTGTTTCTTTCACACAAGCAAAGTAACTGACTGAACTTGTCAATAACCACAGGATGATATCTATTATTCGTGTTGGATAGACCCTTAGAGTCTACAGTTTCACTTTCACTTTCCTATTGCTGATTTACTATAATAAGTTGGGTATTTTCCCGCAAGACACCGGACAGCGCTTTTCTCTGAGGCGAATTCGGTAATAATACATTTATAGCAGAGGTTGTTCTGATATAACTGAAGAATATGGAAGATGACATGAATTAATGAAATAATATTGGAGAATTATTTCTGGATCATGTAAACCTGTATGAATAAAGTTGGGAATGTAATACAAGATACATACATCCATACATACATGCGAAAGTGAGTATTTATA
>NC_142938.1:76548892-76551392 GCF_046866305.1 Octopus bimaculoides | reverse complement strand
GATGATGATGGTTAAGACGATTTGCATGTATAAGTATATACGCAAATATTTCCCAGTCACATGGCTCCGGATTCAGTCCCACTGCGTGGCACCTTGGGCAAATGCCTTCTGTTATTGTCTCGGGCCGATGAAAGCCTTGTCAATGGATATGGTAGATGGAAACTGAAAGAAGCCCGTCGAATATATATACATATATATATATGTATATGTGTGTGTTTGTGTATATATATATATATATGTGTTTGTATGCATCTATGTATGTGCGTATGTATGTGTGTCTGAGTGTGTTTGTAGGTGTGTGTGAGTATATACGTATGTGTGTGCGCACGCGCGCGCGCGCGTGTGTACTGAAGCAGAGTCAGTTGAGCATCGTATAGATTGTCTTGTGGCAGTTGTTATGGTTCTCTACGCCATGAGTTGTTCCTTTCTCAGCCCATAAATAAAGTTCCAGTCCTGCGTTGGTGGAGAGAGGACATTCTTTCTTTCTTTTCTTTCTTTCTGTCTACACACGCACACACACACTCCAGTCACACACATACACACATATGTATGAATGTATATTATATATATATGTGTGTCTGTGTGTGTGTATGTGTATAAACGTACATCTATACATATACATATCTATCAATTTTTTCTCTCCCTCTCTTTCCGCCTCTCTCTTTCTTTACACACACACACACCCACACACACCCACACGCACACACATATGTATGAATGTATATTATATATATATATATATGTGTGTGTGTGTATGTGTATAAACGTACATCTATACATATACATATCTATCTAGTTTTCTCTCCCCTTCTTTTCACCTCTCTCTTTCTCTCTTTCTTTACACACACACACATACACACACACACACACACACACACACACACACACACACACACACACACACATATATCAATGCTATCAAAACAAACAGTGTATTAAAGGAAATATGCTGGAACCAGTGTTTAGTAAATGCATTACCATAAAATACACCGCATATGTTTGATACAAACTTGTTACAACGCACCGTATATCGACAGGCTGGGTTTCTGATCAAGGTTCATTTAGCAAAACTTTATACTTTCTCAATAATCAATGTGGCATACTTTCCATACATATAAAATATTAACATCATTATGACATGTTCTATATATAACGTTGTTACACTGAAGCATACGCACAACACAATAAATAAATTTTATTCAATATATGCTCACTGCATACATTTCTAATGGTTAATTAAAATGAGTTACGGTATAAAACATATTACAAATATATATATATGAGCACAGACAAACGGTATATATTTCAAACGTTCAAGATAGGCGCAGTCATGCTTATTTGGTTTCGAAGCTCGTTATGGAGTCGCTTGTATTCGGTTTCATTCCACTACGTGGTATATTGGCCAAGTGTCTTCTATAGTCCTGGGCCGACAAATGCCTTGTAAGTAAATTTGGTTAGGCGAAACTGCGAAAGCCCGTCGTATACATACATACATACATACATACATATATACATACATGCATGCATACATAGTGAAAAAGAGAATACTTATGCTGAACTATCGAGAAATCTTCAGTTACTCTATCCAGATTACAAGTTCAGGTTTATACCTGTAATTATTGGGGTCCTGGGATACGTAACACACTGCCTAAATGCCAATCTTGAGAAATTAGGAGAAAGGACAAAGGAGAAAGGAGAAAGGAGAAAGGAGAAAGGAGAAAGCTAATTCAAAGACTACAGATTCAATCCATCACTGGAACTGTAAAAATCTGCAAAACTTTCCAGAAGTTTATCATTTGAATATATATGAGCATGTCTAGATATGCAACTATATGCATGAGAATACATACATAAAGCAAAACATACAAATCTGCACGTTTACATACATACATACATACATACATACAGTCATTCATTCAGACATACGCACACATACATACATACATTTATATGTATGTATACCCACACATTCAACACACACATACACATGCGTATGTGTGTGTATCTTTGTCCCAACCCCGACGCCTGACAACTGGTATGGGTTTGTTCATGTCCCCTGATACAATAACTACCAGCGATAAAAGTACTGCGGTTGATCAGTGCCTCCGTATGGCCGCAGTCCAATGACTGTAACAAGTAAAAGATGAAAGAGAAGATAAAAGCTATACATTTTATATTGGATCATACATCATTGAACATCATCTAGATGTTCGTTCATTGAATCTTTTCTGTGAATATTGTTGGAATAACATATTTTGGCAGTTTTTCTTTCTATATATAGTTTCATGCCTAATTAAGCAGACCTTTCATAACAACATTATTTCGAGAAGAATCTGTTTTCAACCAGATTTCCTTTAATCCTCCTTTCAATCTACAACCTCAGTTTATGCTTATTTCTAATACACACACACACACACACGCGCGCGCGCGCGCACACACACACATGCATGCACGTATAGATCAATACAGAACAGAGTTTATCATAGAAGATAAAAATAAT
>NC_142938.1:76536392-76541392 GCF_046866305.1 Octopus bimaculoides | reverse complement strand
CATACATACATGCATACATACATATATATATATATATATATACTGTATATCAATATATAAATGTATGTATATATATATATATATAAATATATGTATATATTTATTATTTACACACACATAAATGTATGTATGTATATATGTATGTATGTATGTATGTATGCATGCATGTATGTATGTTTCTATCTATCTATCTATCTATCTAAACAACAGTAACTTTTGGCCCTTCCAGGACTGCCACATTATATTAGCAAATAGATTTTACTGTAAAGTACTGTTACTGAATATCTCTCTTTGGGAGATTTAGAAATAATAATGTTTCTACTTATTAGATCAGTAACTGTGCGTGTGACTTTTAAAATTATATATTTTCGAACGGCAATTCTGCAGTGTGTGCTGAGAAAGGGCAATAACCCAGAAACTGGTCCACAGATGCTGCTTTGTGCAGGATGGAGCTGATGAGCTCCCCTGTTCGAAAATATAAGGACACAGATACTGTGCCGTATAGCCAGCTGGAAACGACGTTTCCTGGGACTAAACAACAGTAACAATCGTCCCATCCAGGACTGCTACGTTGGCAAATAGTCTTTACTTTAAGGTACTATTACTGCATATATACATACATACATACATACATACATGCATACATACATACATACATACATACATACATATATATATATATATATATATATATATATATATATATATATATATATACACATATGAGATGGACGCAATATTATATATGTATATGTATATATTAGTGGTGGCGCAACGGCCCAGTGGTTAGGGCAGCGCACTCGCGGTCATAGGATCGCGGTTTCGATTCCCAGACCGGGCGTTGTGAGTGCTTATTGAGCGAAAAACACCTAAAGCTCCACGAGGCTCCGGCAGGGGCTGGTGGCGAACCCTGCTGTACTCTTCCACCACAACTTTCTCTCACTCTTACTTCCTGTTTCTGTTGTGCCTGTAATTCAAAGGGTCAGCCTTGTCACGCTGCGTCACGCTGAATATACCCCGAGAACTACGTTAAGGGTACACGTGTCTGTGGAGTGCTCAGCCACTTGCACGTTAATTTCACGAGCAGGCTGTTCCGTTGATCGGATCAACTGGAACCCTCGACGTCGTAAGCGACGGAGTGCCAATAGAAATATGTATATATTATAATATATGTATATTATACATAAAATAGTAGAGAACCTATTTTTGCTGAGGTCTGTGAGGGTATATTCAGCAATAATATCAATAATAGCACCAGATTAACATGTCTGACATTCTATGGAGAACTATGGGAGCAACCACTCCCTACAGGGCAAACCAATAACTTATAATTAAATACATTTATCTATGAATAATATCGATATTCATTTACATATATACTGGTGCGACCACGTGTATTGTGCGTCTGATATCGAGTGAGCCTGTTTACTTGCGTATATATATATATATATATATATATATATATATATATATATATTCTCCGATTTAAAGCGACATTTATGTATAAACAAATTTACTTATAAAGCCTTCTGGCTTGTTTATAAGTATTGTATATATACATACATATATAAATGTATTGATATATATATATATATATATATATATATATATATATATATATATATATGTACGTAAGCACTCGCGTATGTGTGTGCGTGTTTGCATGTATGTATAAGCATTGAATTATACGTATAGATGTATAAGCACACGCACACACATATATGTCGATATGTCAGTATACACACATTCATACAGATACTCACGCACATGCATACACACACACATATAGACCATACACACACACACACACACACACACATATATATATATGCACACAAACACACGTATGTATGCATGTGTTTGTGAGTGATTTCATAACTAGGTTCGCTGCATTGAGAAGCTCTGTATAGTAACGGGAACCATTTTTCTTTAACGAACCGTGCAGAAACTCGAAGAATATTTATCGATCTTATAGGTCCCTGTTCATACTGACTGTGTGTGTGTGTAGAAGGGGTTGTTGCTTTACGCATAGCTCCTTGTCTTAGATTTATTGATTTCTGATGTAGTATGTAAAAGGGACGTATAATCTTTCATTTTGACTGTAGCCATGCTGGAGCACCGCCTTTTAGTCGAACAAACCGACCCCAAGAATTTATTCTTTGTAAGCCTGGTACTTATTCTACCGGTTGCTTTTTGCCAAACCGCTAAGTTACGGGGCACATAAACACACCAACATCGGTTATCAAGTGACAGTGGGGTACAAACACAGACACAAAGACTCACACACACATAAATATATACATACATACACACACACACACACACACACACACACACATATATATATAAGACGGGCTTCTTTCAGTTTCCGTCTACTATGTTTTGCTATAGCCGGCCCGAGGCAGTAGTAGAAAACACTTGCCGAAGGTACCACGCAGTGGGACTGAACCCGAAACCATGTGTTTGGGAAGCAAGTTTCTTACCACACCTTAGGTATAGGCGAGACTAACAACCTGGTGTAGAACCTGCTATAATAACCTTCTATAAGCTGTGGTGGACTCATGACGCCTGTATGTTCTGAAAGTATAACTTTCCGAATAAAATCCGCTTCATATTCAAGGCTCTGATGAAGCTGTGAGATGTTATCCTGGTATCCAACTAAGAATCCACCACATCCTTTAGCAGAAACAGATGTAAGCTAATGAAACTCATTGTTACTTATTTATAATACTCACACACACACACACACACACACATATGTGTGTGAAGGCGCAATGGCCCAGTCGTTAGGGCAGCGGACTCGCGGTCGTAAGATGCGGTTTCGATTCCCAGACCGGGCGTTGTGAGTGTTTATTGAGCAACAACTCTCAAAGCTCCACGAGGCTCCGGCAGGGGGGTGCGTGGCGAACCCTGCTCTACTCTTTCACCACAACTTTCTCTCACCCTTTCTTCCTTTTTCTGTTGTACCTGTATTTCAAAGGGCCAGCCTTGTCACACTGTGTCACGCTGAATCTCCCCGAGAACTACGTTAAGGGTACACTTGTCTGTGGAGTGCTCAGCCACTTGCACATTAATTTCACGAGCAGGCTGTTCCGTTGATATATATATATATATATATATATATATATATATATATATATATATATATATATATATATATAAGCAGTCATATCTGCTGTTAAAGAAGTTACCTGAGACCTAATTTAACCCTCATAGAATACTAATACCCAGCATCTTTAAACACACTCCTTAAATCACAAGGCCTATAAATTTGACAAAACACATGCGTCGGTGTTTGTGTGATTGTGAATAAAATTAAAAATAAGGGTCTTCAGTCTCATTTATTTCATGATTAATTGTTAACATTATTATTGCAGTATTGCTTCAACGTTTTTTTGATATCAAATAATAATTTCCAAATGTCAATATTGGCATTAATACTCCAAGCCTTTCACAATGATTGCAAGTTCATTTCACTGTTATGTTGGAATTGCATTTTGAAAAGTTGTTATTTTGAATCTTGTAGTGTTTTCTCAATGCCTCTGGTGAATTGATGTGAGGTGAGTTTTTTTAAAGTTGTTATTCTTTTTTTTGTTGTTGGGCATATTCAATAAAGTGTAATTGTGTTTTTTTAATTAATGATTTTCCGGTCAAGGTTTGTTCATTAATGCATGAGATAATTAATTCATTGAATACCTTCTTGTTTGTTGCAGGTGATGAAATAGCTTAGGGAACTCCCGAAATACATTTCATGTGAAAGAAAACACATACGTAGCAAATATTATTGTATATCTTCATTATCAATATTTTTTTACTTAGTTAAGTTTTTTTACCAAAAAAAAAAAAAAAAAAGAGCTTAAACAAATTACCAAATTCACACAGAAACTAAAGTAGCTACTCAGAAATATTGTAAGCTCTTTTGAATTCATAGCAATGTTTGAAACACTTCCGCTTCGTCAGCAGGACACCTAAGGACCACAACGGTTTCGCTCCTTAACCTGTACGCATCACCTAAGTGTGGAAGCGAGGACTGAATTAGTTTTCTCGTGCAGAAGAAGGGCTGCTCGTGCGATCTCTTGTCAATCATAACTGTCTTGAGCTGCTTTCAGCTGCCATGCCTATCTCCTTGATGGTTTTGCTTTCTTCAGTTGCCTCGGTTCCAGACCAATCTTCTGCAGGAAATAGCGCATCAATCAAGCTTGGAACCTATGACAGCCGACTTCAATAGGGAATAATGTCTAAAACTGTCTTTGAAAGATTCGGTCTTAAATCCATTACGTGACACGAGGAAGGTTTAGAAATTTCGTCTCAAACAAAAATTTGTACAACCTAAACTTTGCACAATTCCCTACTGAGGCGTTATCTTTTCTCATAGAAACCCCTTATTAATTCCAAATGCAGGTTTTCGAATATGTGGTATGTGAATAATAAAAATAAGAATATAGAATTAAACAAAAATGGACCCTAAATGCATTTGCATTTAATTATTAACCTGTTTTTCACTTTTATATCGGCAACTCTTGCGACCGATCACTGTATCCGACTAGGAAAAGCTGGGCTACAGTGACTTGTTCGAATTACTAACGTAGTAGTATTAGTTTTGGAGTGGGGGTGGCAAATTTGATGTTTTCATGTGAAATCTTATATAAGACGTTGGTCATATTTCAGTTGATTCATAACTAATCATGCCTCTGGTTTGTAACGAATGTGGACATTTGTAATATTATCATTATAGCTCTGTCGTGTGTTACCAGGGTTGCATTATGCTTAATACGGTGTGGGTTCTGCGAAAAGAAATGTGTTTTTTAATAAAAAAATCTCTATTCTACGATTATGACGAAGTTCTAAAACAAGTTTCCTTACATCTTGCAATACATACATACATACATACATACATACATACATACATACATACATACATATATACATACACACATTAATGTACGTATATATATATATATATATATATATATATATATATGTACATATATGTATATCCA
>NC_142938.1:76518892-76526392 GCF_046866305.1 Octopus bimaculoides | reverse complement strand
GGATATTATTTAATATCAATTTAATATCAGGGAACAAGCACATTAAAAAAATCAAGGAGATTCAGAAAAAATATCTGAGATCACAAAGGATTATTGTATATGTATTATTGTATATGTATATTATTGTATATGTATATTATTGTATATGTTCCCTGGTATTAAATTGATACTAATTAATATCCAATTTTTTACCCTACCGTTTTAATTTAACTAACCATAACCACATTCTCAAAGTTGGTATATTCGATGCAGAAACCATTTTCTGCAGAGATATTTCCGGATTTAGCGCGCAAAAATGAAGACTTTTGAATCTTACCATAAATATAATTAACAGAACCGTGTACACGTGCTTCATTCGTGGAGAACAACTAGTATACGATTCTGAGAATTATATTTATTTAACGGTCTGTACTGATGAGAAACAGATATTTTCGGTAAGAAAATGTTAATTTCAAAACCAGTTTGCAGATAACTGTATATATTTATGTAATTTTCACTTGTCTTGCCCGTATACGTTTTTGTTACTTCGCTAAATTTCCTTTGAGAACAATTCGGTCTTAGTAGACATATTACATGTGATCTTCTTCTAGCACATTAACAGTCCACCTAGTGGTCTCCTTTATATATATATATATATATATATATATATATATATATATATATATATATATATATATACACACACGCTTGAACACTAAAAACAAAAACGCTAGAATAAAATAGTTAACGGGATAAAAGAAAGCAAGATACTCACCTTCCAAATTAAGCTGCTGAACGGATTGTCATCGATTGGATCTGAAATAGAATATAGAAATTTAGATGATTAATATATAAATAGATACACAAATACATAATCAATATATAAATATATATACATCAATACATAAATATGTAGATAGGGTTATAATAATCCAAGCTGTGTCCTCATGAAACTCATCAACGTATTCAGTTCTCCTCTGTTTATTTGTGGATGTCATATTTTATATGTGCGTAAAAACTAGTGAGAGAATACTGTGGAGTCCTGGAAACTATGTTTTGCAGATTAATTACATATTGAAATAGAAGACTTGAAAATTTTGAGTATTATTGACCTCCCATTACATACGTTTCATTACTTGATATGAATTACATAGGTATACGCGTAGAAAGACATGCAAGTAATTATTTAGACCGAGAATAAAGATGATACATCAATATATATATATATATATATATATATATATATATATATATATATATATATATATATATATATATATATATATATGTATATAGATAGATAGATAGATAGATAGATAGATAAATAGAGAGAGAAAGAGGGAGAGAGAGAGAATAAAGGAAGAGGGAAAAAGAGAAGAAACAGAAGATGCCAAGAAAAAATGTATTACGTCAATGCTAATTGCTTTCATATCGATTCTTATGATCTTTGGTAAACTCGTTAAAGTGTCGGACATAAATACGTTAGATTATTTCTGTTGCTCATTATGCTTTGAGTTCAAATCACCCCAAAGTCAGGAAAAGTACTGCGGTCGATAACATACAGCCCTAGTCAATAATTAGGTTAGATGGTATCAACTTCTCCGCCCCCCATCAAAATTGTTATTGTGCCTAAATCAGAAAAACTTAATATGGATTGTTTTTGCGTAGATTATAATCCATATTCCTGGTTTATGGGGGAGCAGGACAATGAATTATTTTGATCTCCGTATATGACTGGTATTCATTTCATCGAACCCTCAGAAGTGTGTGAGAGAGAGTGAAAAGAGAGAGAAGGGTAAGAGAAAGAGGGAGAGGGACAAAGGGCGAGAGAGAAAGAGACTGAGAGAGACAGAGAGAAAGAGAGAGAGAGAAAGGGAAAGAGAGAAAGTCAGAGAGAGAGAGAGAGAGAGGGAGAGAAAGTCAGAGAGAGAGAGAGAGAAAGCCAAAGCCAAAGCCAAAGACAGAGACAGAAAGAAAGAGAGAAAGAAAGAGAGTGAGAGACGATAGAGAGGGAAAGAGAAAGGGAGAGAGAAAGAGGGAGAGAGAAAGAGACAGAGGGAGAGAGAAAGAGACAGAAAAAGAGAGTGAGAGACGATAGAGAGGGAGAGAGAGAGAGAGAAAGAGGGAGAGAGAGGGAGAGAAACTGCAGTGCTTAGCTGTTATTTTATTCTATTGACTCCCGAATGGGTGAAAGGCAAAATTAACTTCGGCGGGATTTGAACTCGCAACGTAAAGATCCTGAATAAAATACCGAAATGTATTAAATTCTGCCAATCTAACGCCCTCTGCTTTACTAAAAGGATAGCAGCGTCAACAGTTATAATTATAAACCATTCCTGGTGCCTCCCCGCTCCCAACACTTCCACCGACCGACAAATTAAAATAAGATAAAAATAAAATATTGAAAAATAAAAATAAAAATAAACAGAAGAGAAAACCCTGCCACATCTCAGTACTTGCTTTTCGAATGTTGAAAACGTATAATTAAAGGTAATTTGCGAAAAGTTAATAATATTCCTGTCGAAAATCGTGAAAGCATGAAAATGTAATAGTTTCATGCCATTTTGATTTCAGTTGAAAATAATCTTAAGTAATTAAAAACACATACAAAAATTAAAAAAAATTTGCTGCTAGTCTGACATTTATTTTCTTATATTTTACATAGATTTCAAAACTGAAATTTTCTCGTTTCATTTCTTTTTGTATTTTGAATTTTTTTTTGTATTGTTTTTTAATGATACATAATGAATTAAGCAGTCAGTGCGTTAAGTTGATAGAAATGATATTGTGTCAGCTGTTGTTGTTGTCGTTGTTATTGTTGTTACTGTAATTGTTGTTAATAGTGTTGTTAATATTTAGCTCCAGCTAAGGCGGTGAACTGACAGAATCGTTAGCACACCGGGCGAAATCGTAAGCCATATTTCATCTGCCGCTACGTTCCAAGTTCAAATTCCGCCTTTCATCCGTTCGGGGTCAATGAAATAAGTACCAGTTAAACACTTGGGTCGATGTAATTGTCTAGTCCCCTCCCACCAAAATTTTCAAGTCCTTGTGCTTAGAGCAGAAATAATATTTAGCTCCAGTTGAGGCGGCGAAGTGACAGAATCGTTAGCACGCCGGGCGAAATGCTTACCGGTATTTCGTCTGTCTTTACGTTCTGAGTTCAAATTCCGCCGAGGTCGACTTTGCCTTTCGTTATTTCGGGATCGATAAAATAAGCACCAGTTGAACACGGAGGTCGATGTAATTCACTTGTCCACTACCCCCAAATTGCTGGCCATTAACTCCATCATGTTGTTATGTATCCTACTTTTTAAAGAGAATATGGTGTAGTTTGATGAAGATCTAGCTGCTATTTCTAGTAAGTGAAACAAGCTCGTAGAAAGTCACTTTGTCTCGTAATTCGTCAATCCAAATACAATATATATTTTTATCTTGCTAAGTTACGATGATGTAAACCCACCAGCATCGGTTGTCAAGCGATGGTGGGGGCACACACACTGACACACAAACATACACACATACATATATAATACCCCCACCCATATATATATATATATATATATATATATATATATATATATATATATAAGACGGATTTCTCTCAGTTTCCGTCTACAAAATCTACCCACAAGGCTTTGGTTGGCCTGAGGCTATAGTAGAAGACACTTACTCAAGGTGCCACGCAGTAGGACTGAACCCGGAACCATGTGGCTGGAAATGGCAGCTACTTACCATACAGCCACTCCTGCGCCTATGAATAATTTTAAAGAAGTGAAACAGACTCAAGTCATAGACGAATTGCAAGTGGTATTTATACAGTAGTCCGGATGCAGAAGCGGCTATTATAATTTCATTCAAATCTACGTCGATTGCGTTCAGGAAGAACGAAATAGTTGGTTGCTTCATCTGATCATCAGACTGAGAACGAAATCGGTTAGAAAGAAGGTGCGACAAGGAAGAAGGAACAAAACAAAAACAAACAAAAAAATCCTTGGAAATATGTTAAAATAACAGACTATAAATGTTTGAAAGCCATAATTTGAACGGCAGATTATGTCCTTAGGGTGTCTTTATGTATAAAGAAGAATATTTGTAAAAGAATGAATGAAATGAGTACACACACACACACACACACACACACACACACACACATCGAACACCTCAACATACATACATGTATTCAGACATAAACACACACCTATATGTAAGCGTGTCTGTATATTTGCATTTATTCCCATATACTTTCCAAAGCGTTAGCATTTATTTATCCGCGTGTGGGCATTGATTAAATATTCTAGATTTCGTGTCTAGTCAGTTTCAGACATTTCCATTTGTATAAAATGCGTATTTCTACATTGTACAATACCTTCATTTTCTTGATCGTTTGCCGAGCGATCTCAATCTTGCTAGGACTTTATATATGAGGTTTCTAGATGCGGCTGTATATCATCTTGGCATAGCTCTTTCTCTCTTTTTAATGTTTTTAAGGTTATACAATGGGGAAAAGTCGTCTCGAGGCCATGGTTGAAGTCAATGGCGATTTTATTGAATAAATTTACTCTTTAATATTTCAAGATATTTTAATGTAATTTTGGTAAATATATGTTAAAATGAGATGTCAGTGTTATTTTCATTTCTGCGTAATTTAGACGACAGTTTATTCACTGCACCCTGTATATACTTATGCTTTTACATAACTATCTATAGATCTGCCCCTCTTTATATATGTATGTATATACGTATGTGTGTATGTATGTATGGTTGTATGTATGCATGTATTTTTTCTGATTGTGTTCACAAATAACTGATCATGTGAACCAAAGCTCCCATTTTTGTGTTAATTAGACATAAGTAATCAATACTAATTTACTAATACTCTGCCTAATTGAAGCATATTTTTTCCATGCTAAGGAATTCCCTTCTTTTAAGCATTCTCTTCTATCTGAATAGTTCGTTTCTCTTAAGCATTCTTCTTTAAAGTAAGATTTTCGTTGTTTTAAAAAGTATGATTTAATCCATATGTATCTGTTATCTAAATTACCAAGTTACAATGAGAATTCGGTAATTGACTAAGTTTAGTTATTCCGTATTTCCGTATGTTTAGCTAATATTTTTTTTTTATGGAAATTGTAATAGAGAGTTTTGAAGACCGAACTGGGGAATGTGAATAATTCTTTGCCAACGGCGTATAAACAGGAGCCAGCCATTCATTAAATGCGGAGCGAGTGACAGTTGAAGTAAAGCATCTGATCCAATGTCGTTTGGACGAATATTAATTTATTTTGATTAAACAACTGACATTTACAGATACCCTTCAACATTTGATTCATGGTGATGCTGTCTCTCCTTTCTGTTTTCTCCTCCTGCTATTACAATGGCTTCTGCTTCTTGGAACTAGCTGGTTCTGTGCAATCTCCACTCATGTATTCCCAACTCCCGCTTCTTTACTTCTTCTTCCCATCAAACATGTTGTTTCCAAATCCCAAGCCCCATACTAAGTGCTACTCCCAGTATTTCTCCACTAGAACCTCAATTCTCTAGAATTATCTCGATGTTAATGACCCTTCTGCTGATGTTTCCTTGCAACAGTTCATATGGAAACTCAGCGACATCAGTTTCACCGGTATCACAGGGTCCATGAAGGCTATGGTCACTGCCTATTCTTGCAGACCCAGTGAAAAATAGATCCCATAATACATCAGAATGGCCTACTAATATTAATACTTTTCTCCGAACTCTTGGATTATTTTCTTTCTTATATTTGATAAGAGAAATCTTTCCCGAAATATTATAGAAGCATTAAACAAACTATGTAAATTAATAGAATATTTTTTTGTTATTATCTATTGGCATCGCATTACATAATTTATCCAACTTCTCGCTTGCATCAGTTAGAGTTATGTTTAGAAAAAAACATTTATACAACTTACACATTGCAACGCTTCAAGCAAATTATAATACTCGTATATCCGAAAAATTATTTTACAGGCAATTATCATAGTTATACATTAGAAATGCCTGCTATAAACCATTATATTACTGGTACTTTTTCTTTATCAAGATTAGAAAGTGAAACACAAATCCAACTCTTTCCTTACACATTGAGATTTGAACTCAGAACTTAAAACCAAATTAAATACAACTAATGTCTGCTGATTTACTGCCTCGTCCACCTAAAAGGTCTAAAAATAATTCTAATAATCATCTACACAAGTTGTGCAAAGCTTCTTGATAATTAAATCAATTTATTTCTTTATTTCTTTAGTTAATTATTTAGTTTTAAAGTGAAAGAACTAATTACGTGTTTTTCTAAAATTTATTAATTATTTTACTTTTTTAAAAAGTTTTATTATTTTTTTTTTCCGAAACCAATTCCCACAACAGCACTATAATTCATTAGAAGTTTTCAAATAGCCAATTTGTGCAATCGGATCGTCGTTTTCCGATCACGCTGCCGCCACCACTACCATTACTCATATTATACCGAACACCACCACCACCACCACCACCACCACCATTTCAGCAACTCCCACAACTACAACACCCACTACAACCACCACCACTACATGCACTACCACCATCACCACCACAACTACCACCGCTGCCATCACCACCTTCATTACCGCCACTATCACCACAACCATTGCCAACACACACCACTACAGTCACCATCACCATCATAACCACCATCACCATTACGACCATCACCACCTCCACAGCAACAACCTCCACAGCAACAACCTCCACAGTGACGTTCATCACCATCATCTCCAAACTGCCATTACTACCATCAAAACCACATTAGCCATCCCCCACCACAGACACTACCAACACCAACACCAGCATCACCACTGCCACCACCACCACCACCACCACCACTACTACTACTACTACTACTACTACTACTACTACTACTACTACTACTACTACTATCATCATCAGCACAACCAGCATCGCTAAAACCACCACTATAATTACTACCATTGTTATGAAAAATCTCTCAGCCATGCACATCACCATCATCATCATCATCATCATCATCATCCTCATCATCATCATCATCTCTCTCACCGTCATCATCATCACCATCATCATCATCATCATCATCATCATCATCTTTCACCGTCATCATCATCATCATCATCATCATCATCATCATCATCATCATCATCATCATCATCATCTCTCCCACCGTCTTCATCATCATCATCATCATCATCTCTCTCACCGTCTTCATCAACATCATCATCAGCATCATCATCATCATCAACTGTAGTAGTAGCGTCTCCAACGCCGTCGTCTTCGCCACCGTTTCCTTCCTTCAACGTCTCTTCATCTCTCTCCTCCTCTTTTCCTTCTCCCCCCCCACCCGCTCCTTCCTCTCCTCAATACCAACAGTATCATCGCCGCCATTTGTAAATAAAGCATATTGCGCAGTGTACGGTGCACTATGTGCACCACACAGCTGTGTACAGGGCAAAACATCAGAAAGGCGGACAGATCTACAGATATATACAG
>NC_142938.1:76506392-76508892 GCF_046866305.1 Octopus bimaculoides | reverse complement strand
CATATTAATACACACACACACACACACACACACACACACACACACACACACACACACACACACACACACACACACACACACACACACATATATATATATTTGTATATGGTATATATGCATATATTACATATCATATTATATCATACATACATACATACATACATACATACATAATTGTCGGAGCCCTGGGAACAGTGAACGAAAATCTCGAGAAGTACGTGGAACAAATAGGGGCTGCAATAAGGATGGAGCACTTGCAGAAAACAGTACTGCTTGGAGCCGCTCGAATACTCCGGAAGGTGCTCGAAGAATAAGAGGTGTTACCTTAGTTCACTGGTAGTGAACAGCTGACACTGTAGTACATCTCCAGCGTTAGAAGCTGTGCAAAGGCAATAATGATGATGATGATGATGATGATGATGATGATGATGATGATGATGATGATGATGATGATAATAATAATAATAATAATAATAATAATAATAATAATAATAATAATAATAATAAAGATAGTGCTCATGAGAACTGCCCATATCCTACGTAAAATACTGTCTATGTAATCTCAAATTTTAAAACAAACACAATTTTCTTATGGTTTCTTAAACATTCTCTAGAACAACACTATGTACAAATCCAAATATATGAAACCCTAGGCATAAAACAGACATGAACTTCTAAGTTGTTATCTCTTGAGGTCTTTGGGTGAGACTTGGAGTCAACTTGTACAAATACAAAGCAAAAGTCAAACATAAAATAATAATAATTCTTTCTACTATAGGCAGAAGTCTCTTTTGCTGTACCGCTAAGTTACGGGGACAAACCAAATCTATGGTCAGAAAATAATTTGATGCCTTGCTTCACTTTTTCCCTATTGCACCACCATTCCATTAGTGGTGGTATTTCCTGGTTCTCGTTCTCTCTCTCTCTCTCTTCCATAAGTCTTGAAGAATGTCTAAAGGCCACAGCATTGCCATTCCACTTCTGATTAAACAGTAAATAACCAATAATTTATTCTAAACCAAAAGTTCTTTCGCATTTTTTTTCTGTTAAGCAGTCTTTTGCCCTTTGTCTGTCTTTCCGCTCATCCGCTCACTCATCTACTCGCTTACCCGCCATATATATATATATATATATATATATATATATGCAAATAGATACATAGTTAAATAGTATATATATATATATATATATATACACACACACACATATATATGCATATACATATATATGTGCGTATATATATGTATATATGTATATATATATATATATATATATATATATATATATATATATATATATATATATATATATATATATATATATGTATATATATATATATATATGTATGTATATATACGTATGTATGTATATACATGTGTGTGTGCGTCTGTCTATCAGATTGCGTCATTTGAAGTTATTCTTTGTAAAAACTGTAAAGCCTCCAAGCAACATGACAATTTCTTGTTATTCAATTGACTGTAAACTATTTTATTGATGTTGGTTTCTGTTGTTGTTTTGTTTCAAATTCCCGCAAACCCAACAAATGTTAGAATTAAACTTGCGTTTAAAAAATTTCTCGAAGAAAAGAAAAACAAATCGAAAAAGAAAAAAAAAAATAGCCGACAAAAACAGAAAAAAAACTAGAAAAACTGATAAAAGAGAAAAACAAAGATTATAAAAAAACAACACGGATCCAAGATTCTCTGAATGTGATTCGAAGATATTGAGTTTTCCTCCAGAATTCTTGAATACTTTAATCTGAAAGTGTTCTCATACCCGTAATGGAGAATCTTCTATTATCAACAAAATATTTACTGTAAGTAAATAAGGATGACAATCACATCGATAAAAAGACCAACGAGAGAGCCTCTACGTTGTTCCTTACTCAACTAGATATGGTAGCTAAATCTTTTTTTATCTTTCACCAAACCTGTCGTGTAGAACAATGGTTCTCAGCCAGAATTATATGGATCCTTGAAGGTCTTTGGATCCTGCGAGGCCCTCTGAAAAACGTGCAGGGTTGGGTCGAAGAGCTAACTTCGAAATTTGGTGAATAGACAGACTTTTTAAAAGGGTTGGATGCCCGTGGGAAATGAAAGTGGTTCTTGGCAATGAAATATCAGAGAAATTCTAGTCTACAGAAAGGGAAGGATATATTGAATTGTGTGGTCTTGGGTTATACTGAAGTATGTGGTTGATGCAAACATAATGATTTTGGTCATCGACCCACTCGCTCAGAGCTAAACTAGGGAGAAAAAGTGACAGCCACAAAAGCTGCATTTATATTATACCAGTCCGTGGGTGGTCACAGATTTTCGCTGATTTATTTTATCAACGTAGGGGTCAAGTGTTTTGTATAAGGGCTGTGAATATGCATGGGAACCCTACTGATCGATATTCCTTCTTGCGACCCCCGCCTTCCATTGAGAAAGCCTCTATGCGGCCACTCGACTTGCTCGGAAACTGAAGTTTAAAGTCTACTGAATCATCACGATATTTT
>NC_142938.1:76488892-76501392 GCF_046866305.1 Octopus bimaculoides | reverse complement strand
ACCTCTCCAGCGTTAGAAGCTGTGAAAAGGTAATAATAATAATTATAATCTTTTCTATTCTAGGCACAAGGCCCGAAATTTTGGGGGAGGAGGTCAGTGGATTAGATGGACTCCAATACGCAACTGGTACTTAATTTATCGACCGCGAAAGAATGAAAGGCAAAGCTGACCTCAGTGGAATTTGAACTCAGAACGTAAAGACAGACGAAATGCCGCTAAGCATTTCGCCTGGCGGGCTAACGGTTCTGCCAGCTCGACGCCCTAATAATAATAATAGTAATACTACTAATAATAATGATAATAATAATAATAATAATAATAATAATAATAATAATAATAATAATAATAATAATAATAATAATGATAATAATAATAATAATAATAATAATAATAATAATAATAATAATAATGATGATGATAATAATAATAATAATAATAATAATAATAAAAAAAATAATAATAGTAATAAGGATAATCGATTGATTGATAGATGGCTACATTGGTAATAATAGATAAGTTGTCGATTCGATTTCATAATAGATATTCTAAAAAACGTTGATGCGTTAGAGTTAAACGTACAATTTTGAACATCTTTTCAAATTTGAAGTATTAATAATTTTATTATTAAATTCAGTTTCTTGTTCTCAAACCAACAATACTATTACATATAGAAATATATTCGTTGCATGTGAATATTCACTTGCAATGAATTCTTAATTGATAGCGCTTCTTCTGGAGCAGCTGTTAACTTTATAATGTCGTAATTAATAAATGCGAAAATCAACTATTTGCCCACTTTTGTTTTTAGTTTCTCTGTTTTTTTTTGTTTTTGTTTTGTTACATACGTCATTCATGCTGGGAAATGTGATTTATTCTCGTTCAATGACGAATAAGTCAAAAGTAGATTCTTTAACGACAAACAGAACATTATTTAAGAAAAATATGAATTGAAGACATTCAACGCAGATACGTGGCTGTGTGGTTAAGAACCTTACTTTCCAACCATGTGGATTTGGGTTTCGGCAAGTATATTCTGCTATAACCCCTGGACGATCAACAGCTTGTGAGTGGATGTGGAGGAGGAAAACTGAAACGAAGCCTATCATATGAATGATAATATTTTGTAACAACAAAATATAAACTCTCATCGGAATCTACGTACCACGGACAAAAAGCATTTCTACTCATTCTACACATCACTTTCCTTGGATAATGGAACCGCAACTATAACATCCTACATATATTTTTACTTTTATTTTTATTCTCTTATTTCCCTTTATACTTCCTATATTCATCCTTTTCCAAAATAACTCCTTATATTGAACTCTGTGGAGGCGCAATGGTCCAGTGGTTAGGGCAGCGGACTCGCGGTCGGAGGATCGCGGTTTCAATTCCCAGACCGGGTGTTGTGAGTGTTTATTGAGCGAAAACACCTAAGCTCCACGAGGCTCCGGCAGGGGGAGGTGGCGACCCCTGTTGTACTCTTTCGCCCCAACTTTCTCTCACTCTTTCTTCCTGTTTCTTGAGTAACGCTGTGATGGACTGGCGTTCCGTCCAGCTTGGGGGAACACATATGCCATAGAAACCGGGCCCATGTCTAAAAAGTCCTCATTAACTCCAAGAATTTTATTTTTACCCTACTTGAGGTAATTTATCCCGGTTCGTTGATCCTTGCACTAGATTTACAAATAAGTACTAGGACCGACGTGTTCGACTAATTTATTTGTAAGCAATGATGTACTTTTAATCATTCATTTGTTGGAGTGATTGGACTGCGGACATGCTGTAGCAATGCCTTAAAGGGTTTTAGCTTCAGGTTCATACTTTTTTAAAACCTGGTACTTATTCTCTTGATCCCTTGTGCTGAAAAACTAAGTTACGGAGACATAAACAAAACAACACCGGTTGTCAAGTGGTAGTGGTGATGGTGGTGGGGAACAGATTCAAGCATAAAGACACGCAAACACACACACACAAACACACACACACACGTACACAGGTACACACACACACAGGTACACACACACACACACACACACACACACATACACACACACACACGAGATGTGGCTTCTTTTAGCTGTTACCGCTTGAAAAGCTTTGGTTGACCCGTGACTATAGTAGAAAATTTGTCGAAGTTTGCACGTAGTGAGACTGAACACTCGAAACCACGTTGAATGAGAATCAAACTTCTTACCACAGAGCCACACCTGCGCCCACTTGAAATTGTTTTGTTTATTGTGAATCCTAAGCCCCCAATGAAGAAGATTTGGTGGTAATTAAAAAAGTAACTGAAAAGCGCTACGGGTAAACGGATCGATTCTACTCATCTACAGACTAGATGAATTATCTACAAGAAATTGGTATGTTGCTTCCATATTCTGTAGCGGTAAGCAACCATTGCGCGAATATTAATAATAGCGATAAGTATCGGAAGAGAAAATATACACGTCGATAAATAGCAGAGCAAAGAAATCTATAAATATTGGTTTGTAAACTTGCTACTTAATAATACAAAAAAGAGCGAAATCTCTTGTCTGGAAATCACACAGAACTACTAACTCACTGTTGAAGCAAACAGCTAAGAATTTCCAATAATAATAGCAATAATAATAATAATAATATCAATAATAATAATAATAATATCAATAATAATAATAATGGTACTTTAGAATCGACTACTTAGGAAAGGATAATTGGGAATGTGTACTTAGTTACGCACGCAGTATTTTTTAAATATGCGGTTGAGTGTTTGTATGGGTCCAATAACCGTGAAGTGAAACTGAGAGTTAAGTCACAGTCGCCATTGAGAAGGGGAAAATGAAAGTAAACATTAAAACGAAAGGGAGAGAACCGTGTTTAATCGCATTATATTGTACGCATTAGTTTAATAGATCAATGTGTCAATATGAATTGCTTGTTACAATGCCGATACTTAAGTATAGAGGTGTTATCGCTGACTAAAAGTAAATGTTTAAATGCTATATGCAATTGGCCATCGCGTGAAACATCAACTTAATTGCTACTTCAGTTCGTGTAATCTGTTCATCTTAAAAAAGAAGCAAAAACAAATTCGATCGGCGTCTTAAATACGTCAGCCTACCAGTCGACAGTGAACGATGAATTAACAAAGCTCTTTGAAAGAGATTTATTCAGATAATTTTTGCTTTTATACGTTAATAGTTAATCTCTTTAGTTATCTGTCATTGAGAATATTACAGACACGTAACATCTGAACTGTCTCGAGATAATATTTATCTTTCAAAATTAGGCGTCTCAACAATATTTTAATAACTTTAAAAATAAAATACAGTAAAACTGCTGTTTCTTCTGTTCAAACGAAATAATATGATGCTCTGTGACTGGTCCACATACAATCACCATTAATCTCTTAATAGACATAAAACCAAGGTCCAACAGCTAGGAATCAACATCAAATAGAATTTATCACGATTCACTTTTACTATTGACAGTCCGTGAACCACAATGGCTTTATTTCAGAAGTAGGTTGAGTATGAACCACATAAATTATTAACTATTGTAACGTTAAAGCTAAAGTGAAATCTGTCCTGTGCCTAAAGGCCCATTAGGCTGCAGCTTAAATTGGTTTCTATGGCGTTTAAACCGGAACGAGATACAACACTCTACCCTAAGCAGGAAGCCAGTCCGTCTGAGAGCTAATCTTCAGCTGTACAATCTCCTGTATTCATTTTCAGCTGATTGAACTGAAACAATATAGAATGAAGTCTCTTGCTGAAGGACACAATGTATCTCTCGGTTAGAAAGTCGAACCGACAAAGTAACGATTGGGAGTCCAATGCTCAAATCATTATGCAACACGTCTTTACATGGACTGGGATAAGTAGGGTATTAACCGTGGGATTAATGTTCAGTGTGAATTATTAAATGTTCTTGAGTGGAAAGAAAACAAGGGTGATGAAGGAGGTCTCGAGAAACGACCGAGAAAAAAAAAATTTAATAGAAAGTCTGAGAAGTGAGACGATACAGGTGTTGCATGAAGAAGAATAACATACAGTGAATGGGGTTTAGGTGATGTTGGTGGTGGTAGTGGATCTGTATCGTTCGACGAACCGAGATTCGGTTGTTCGATGAATTGAATTGTCAGCTCTTGAATTAACATGTAAGTGGCTGATCATTCGTTAGACACGTGTATCTTTAATGCAATTCGCAAGCAAAATTAGCGTGACACAGTGTATGACAAGACAGAACCTTTTGAATTACAGAAATAACTTGCATGACGACATTGTAAAGGTATCCTCAAATATGATTGAAAAATATCCCCAAATGTAATTTGCAGAACTTTATACATGCTCTCTTCTTTCAGGTGAGAGTTCTGTGTCTAGTTCTAGAAATTGTGTTTTGTAAACGACAGACTACGCTGATGAGATTGCAGATATTTACATTCGTAAATATTAACAAACGAAACCATTGATGCGTAAGTAATCGTTTTTTTGTTTCGTATATTTTCATTTGTCTTGCTCATTTTTACATTCTGGCGTTTGCCGAAATTTTTCTTGAGAACACACTCAACGTAGTAAGGTGATTTAACGTCTATCTTTAGCATATTAGGAATCCACTTTGGTGGTCATTCCTCTTAATTTGTATGACAAGACTGTATGTAGTTACTGTTGATCTAATTTCACTCTACCCGAGGTTTTTTGATAATGACATTTATCCAAGAAGACAGACTATTTGAACGTTTCAAATTTCTACACCATTTACTGAATCACACGGTCTATTTGAACGTTTCTCGTTATTTCCAGAATATTCGCTGGGTTTCAAAGAACATTTGAATATTTCTTATTTCTACAGTATTCAATGTAAGCTGATAAATTATATAACCAACTAAATGTATGGAAGAAGTGAAATATAAAGACTAAAGTAATGTTTAGAACACAAGCTTTATTCTATATCTCCTGCTGAAAACCTGCCAACTATAACACTTGCACTTCGCAGTATTCCAGCAACGAACTATTGTCTGTTGAAATCAACACTACAATACAAAGCAGGTGTTTATTGCAAAACAAAATGGTCGCCTACGATACAATGTTACATGATTTAATAATTCCTACTACTTTTGATTTATCTCCCACGTACTAACTTCATAGTAGGCACTGTGTGGCCGAATGATTAAGAAGTTTACTTCGCAAACACCAAGCCCTGAGTTCGATTCCAGCTTACTGAGTTTCAGTAAGTTGTGTGGAAATCAGAAACATTCAAATGGAAATTAGAGATATTCAAATAGTCAGTGATGATCGCGGCTGGAACGCCTTTGATCATAAGTCTGTTCAGGAGGGGTTAACATTGGATTAAACCGCTACATATAACAATAAGGATAGATTGGACAATGTATTTATTGATGTGAGGCGGCGAGCTGGCAGAAACGTTAGCACGCCGGGCGAAATGCTTTGCGGTATTTCGTTCAGTGTTCAAATTCCGCCGAGGTCGACTTTGCCTTTCATCCTTTCGGGGTCGATAAATTAAGTACCAGTTGCGTACTGGAGTCGATCTAATCGACTGGTCCCCCTCCCCCAAAATTTCGGGCCTTGTGCCTAGAATAGAAAAGAATGTCTTTAGTGATGTACCAGGAAGCGTGAAGGTCATGACTGGAATGCCTTTCGATCTTAGGCGTTCTCGATCAGGACTGACTAGGAGCTGCTACCACAGTCACCACCTTCACAAGCAGTAGCAGCAGCAGCAGCATCACCACCACCACCACCACCACCACCACCACCATTACCACTGTTATTATCGGCGTCATCATCATCATCATCATCATCATCATCATCATCATCATCATCATCATCATCATCATCATCATCATGAACTAAAACAACATATAGTTTACGGGAGAAAATTAAATAGATTACAAAAACTAAAGAATTTTATTTTCATTTTCGATTTCCATTGTTTTCCATTTTACCAAATCATTGCTTGGCTGAATAAATTTTAAATTGGATAACAGGAATAAATATTGGTTTGGCTTTTTATCCAAAATTGTTTCATTAACTTTATACAAGAATATAAGTCTAAGAGACAACTAATCCGAAAATATGTTGCTTCTTAAGAATTCGGAAATTACATCTTATAATGTACGAATGTAAAGTGGTGAATTAAGAAATAAATGTAGACCAATGCATCGATTAATAAATGAGAGTCCGTGAGGCATAGAATCCATTTCTAGTAATTAAATTTTATCCCAGAATATAGATTACTTTTGTAAACATCGTAGAATAGTTAAATAGTTGGTATACGTCACTTTTCGAACAATCCACTACGGAATTTCATGTTACAAATTTCGTTATAAACAAATTGGTTTACACACACACACACACACACGCACACGCACACACATACACACACACACACACACACACACACACACACATATATAAATCAAGGGTAGGACAGAAAGAACGCAGCAGAACACGACATGCTGAAAAGCAGACGATAATTTAAGAAACGATAAGCACGACAAAAACAAAATACACGGACCATTCGCAGCCGATTTCTTCTTTAGTTAGTGTCCGGAAAGTCATTGCAGTTTCGCAAATTTTTATCATTGAGACTTTATATATATATATATATATATATAAATACACATAAGATTTCTTTCCCCATTCAGTATATCAGCTGCTTTATAAAGTAATTGTATATTAAGCTTCTGCATCAGTAGGTAGTCTAATTTGCATATTTGTGCTTAAGGCAGCTGGTCATTAATTAAAGAAAATCTATTTATGCATAACACAGTGTAAATAAGAAGAACGGAAATACATTGAAGCATTACAAAGCAACGCGCTGAGTGAAATTAGAAGAATGTAAGCAAATTCTATCTAAGTTATTGATATGTAGAAAGAAGAGGGAGAGAGAGAGAGAGTCTCTCAACGGACTGTTTTATTATTTTTTTAACCGTCTTCCCTCGAAACTTGTACAGCTTCCTTCTAAATCAATAGGCCAACTACTCTGAAATGTATGCTGAAATATGCATAAATAAATATTTTTAGTTGCTGGCGAACCACCTAAAGCATGAATATGCAAATTAGGCTTTTCACCAATTTCTATGAGTGATTTTTATAACAGCCGATCGACATTATTGTTTGGAGACAAAGCCACGCACGTTTTCTCTGAGAAGTGATGAGCTTGACGTGAAACGGTGAGTCAGGAGACTTGCTTCAGCTTTTCTGCACATCAATAGCAATTACAGGATTTTTACAAATCTCTTTTACCCATAGTATGGGTTTATGATGTTAAAATAAAAATTCCGTTTACGATGCTACCTGTCTGTTTGTCGGTCTGTCTATTTATTGCGTTACATTAAGAGGTGGTGCACGGTACCAGGATTTTGAAATGTTTTAACTGAAGAAAATCTTACGTAATGGATGGGATGCACCTCCTTTTATATATCACGATGACCTGAAACGTTTGGTTTCACTTCATTATTACAGCTATATATATATATATATATATATACATAAATAAATACATACATACATATATATATATATATATATATATATATATATATATATATACACATGTTCTTTTATTCATTTAATTGTTTCAGTCATTTGACCGCGGCAGTGCTGGAGCACCACCTTTAATCGAACAAATCGACCCCAGGACTTCTTCGTTGTAAGCCTAGTACTTACTCTATCGTTCTCTTTTGCCGAAACACTAAGTTACGAGGACGTAAACACACCAACATCGGTTGTCAAGTGATGGTGTGGGGACAAATACAGACACACAAATACACACTCACATAGATGCACGCACACACACACACACACACACACACAGACACACACGCACATATATATATATATATACGATGGGCTTCTTTCAGTTTCCCTCTACCAAATCCACTCACAAAGCTTTGGGTCAGCCCAGGGTTATAGTAGAAGACACTTGCCGAAAGTGCACGCAGTGGGACTGAACCCATGACCATGTGGTTAGGGAGCAAGATTCTTACCACACAGCCACTCCATTCATACATACATACATGAGTGTATGTGAGTATACGTACAAACACATTCATGTAAACATATATGTATACTCAAATAGTCGCATATGTATAAAATACAATCGGTATTTTTTGGGGAGGGGCGGGGGCAGTAGATTAGATCGACACCAGTACGCAACTGGTACTTAATTTATCGATCCTGAAAGGATGAAAGGCAAAGTCGACCTCGGCGGAATTTGAACTCAGAACGTAACAGCAGACGATATACCGCTAAGCAATTCGCCAAGCGTGCTAACGTTTCTGCCAGCTCACCGTCTTTGACTTTTGATTAATAAAATGCTTAAAGGGTATATTTAGAATAAAACAAGTGCGTGTGTCTATTCAGAGACAACATGACCTCAGCCCGAAGTACAATAATATCTGTTTCAATATACGATTACATATCAAAAATCTGACCAAACAAATACAGTGAACGAATCGGCGTACGTTTTTGGCTTTGCATTACAAAATGTTGCTTATTTATCTACCTTGAAGCTAAACAGTTTTCTGTTTATATTCTTATAAGATAATCCATAATGTTATAATCTCCAGAAAATAACACGAAATGTTTTCCTTCTTAAATGATGATATACTTAGTCAGCTATTTCCCTCTGCTGGCCAATTGTTTCCGCCATATTTACGCTGTGATTTCAACACTACAGGCAGACAACACACATGAAGCTTATCTGACGCAACTGTTAACCGAAGCATTAAAATTTCATACACTGTGTTGGTTTGATATCGGTATTAAGATAGGAATTATAATTGTGTTGTTTCAAATTTAGTTCCAAATATAGTAAACTACGTACACGTTAACTATATACCAGATATGATGACCTGTCTGCCTGTCTGTTTGTATATACGTCTGTATATATGTATGCGTATGTATGTATGTATGTATGTATATGTATGTATGTTGTATGTACGTACATTTCTGCGTGCGTGTATTATTTATACCTCTACACGTGTATATGCACACTCATATAAGTTTATCTATCTATCTATCTATCTATCTATCTATCTATCTATCTATCTATCTATCTATCTATCTATCTATTCATCTGTCTATCTATATGTATCCATCTATCTATCTATCTGTTTGTCTGCCCCACTCTCTATTGATAAACCCGCATGCGCTCGCAGACACGTATCCACACGCACAAACCACAACTATGATTTCAAACCAACATATCTAACTACACATAAATATCAGTTTCACATCTTTTATAGTGATTGCAGTAAATTCCCTATAGACATATTTTTTTTTGTTCTTGTTATTGCCATGAGACAAGAAAAATATAACTAACCTCTCCATTTATATAACTTTTATTTTCATACCAAAGTCTGAGTGTCGAGTGAAGCATAGCTAATACAATAGTTGTAGAAAGAAATGGCGAATTGAATGTGACATAACGGTACACGCTTAAAGTTCGTATTGAAATTTATCGTATACGCCATGGTTGTTGTTTTCCCCAGCCGGTTAAATAGACGTATACTGAAAGGGTTTAAAGCCATGACCGACTCGTCTTTTCCGACTTAGATTAATACAGATTTAAGTGTTTAATGTATCCTTCCTTAGTGGAAAAAGAAAAAAAAATGGAGAACACTTGTTAGTGGTTACAAAACATACCGTACCAAAAACTCCCTGAGATCACACTCTACTGTCTTAAACAGTGAATGGATACAATGAACAACGTTGTTCTGGAAAGTATATAACTTAGCCCTGGATAAGACTAAACTTCACTCGGTAGTGGCGGAGTGGGGGCTGGTTCTGGAGTTTCAGGATTTTGGGGATGCGAAACCACGTCTTAATCTCTATTTTTCCCAGGTCAACTCTGAATCGGAGTAGTAACACCTGTAAGATCCCAGATGTAGGTTAATTAGCACATTAGGGTTTGTCTACCTACGCATGTGAAGAGTGAATATGGCGGACTTTGCGGAAGAAACCTTTATGATTCAACGTAGGGGAGAGCGGCTGCAACAACTCATTGTGGAGTGCAGAAAGTAAGATGGAACAAGTATGACGTCTTGATAATCCACTGCATCAGTGTCCATACCCTATGGTCTTGACATGGTCTTGCCACTGGACCGAAGAAAGTCACAGACGAGAGAGCGAGGTTGACGGTGTGCAACTCTTTTTCACTTTAAAGAAAGTCACCGCGTGAGACACCAGTCATGATTAAAGAATGACAGATGGTCCTCGTCACTCTGACGGATGAACATATGATTGATTACAAGATGGGACCGTCATGAATGGTGGAACAGTATTAATGTTAAGCCTGTCCTGTTAAAGGACAAAACAACACCAGTATTTTCTTCTGTCTGTTGCTTCTGACTTCGAATGTTCGCAATGAAAAATTTCTTAATATATTCCATAAGATGATTGAAAAGCAAAGACAAAACCATGACACATGACTGTGATAAGTTGAAAGATATTCCTTGTAAGACAAGAAATCCTAAGGAGACGGAAATCGAAGAATGATTGTCGTTTATTTCAAGGATTCTTCAAAAGGGACACAAGAACCAGTCCACACGTCAGGATAAAAGTCATCGAGGACAATCGTATTATCCGTTCCAGTATTAGTTTAAATATCAATTGAAACACACTTTTTTCTTGAATATTCTGTTAAAGTAAGCTACACTTACGTGTTGAACAAATCTGCAGGATCGATCGATGACTGTGCACCGAATCTTTGTATGACGTGTGTGTGTGTGTGTGTGTGTGTGTGTGTGTGTGTGTGTGTATGTGTGTGTGTGTGTACGTGTGTGTTTGTATATGTGTGTGTTGTGTGATTGTGTGTATTCGAATGCGTGAACGTATACACACACACATATATATATATATATATATATATATATATATATATATATATATATATATATATATATATATGTATGCATGTATTCATACACGAACGTATGTGTGTATGAACGTATGCATGCATGCACGCGTGCACATGTATAGATATATGTACGCGCACACACATATATGTATACGTTATATATATATATATGTATATATACGTATATACAAATACGTACACATATACATATATATTCGTACAAACAAACATATACATGTCTATGCATTTATAGTTTTCATGTTTATGTGTATCGATCTGTAAATACATTGACATATGTATATGCATGCGTATATATACATATGTGTATGATAGACCATTATTTCTCTCTCTCTCTCTCTCTCTCTCTCTCTCTCTGTATGTATATATATATATGGCTGTATATAAATTTGAATACATGGATGTATGCATATGTGCATGTCTGTGTGGGTATGCGTTTATGTATTTATATATACATAAATGCATACACACACATATGTACATACGCGTATGTATATATATATATATGTATGTATGCTTGTGTGTGTGTGTGTGTGTATGCATGTCTGTGATTGGGTAACATATGCGTGTTAAGTGCGTAGATAAGTGTTAAACACATTTCAAAAGAAGAATGCATGAATACACACTCGCCCATACACACTGGCCAATATATATGCATACATTCCTTTATCTGGAAAATCTATAATGGCGTATGCAAATGTTTGTATTCAAATGTGTACATAGGAATCAATTATGCAACGCAATGCACGAAAGAATGAACAATAAACCACATATATAATTCAGCCATCGACACGCGCACATACACACTCGTCCCTATATATTTGTTCTCTTCTTCTCTCTCATACATGTATCATTCGTTTCGTTTAGTTTATAGAAATTGGAAGCCCCTATGTAGTCCTGATGCCAGCTGGTAAACTGCCATTCGTAGTGTCCAGTTGAAAAACTCGGGTACTTATTAAAACAGTTTATAAAGGCTAAAAACCGTGTTTTATTTCGGTGACGAACAGCGGGGATTTGAATTTAGGATTCACGGAACCGAAACTGACACATCAAAGTAAACAGTCACCCGATCCGGGATGGCCCTTTATTTATTGTTCCCTGAAAAAACACGAAGAGTATGTGTTCCAGACAAGATTTGAACTCACAGCATTTACATAATTATTATAAGGGACTTCAGATTTGTGCATATGTGTGGTGCCTTCATTGAACACAAATTTCAAAACTTTTGCACATACTACAGACAGCTATTATCCTCATCACCATCCTCGTTATTATTAATATCATTATTGTTATTATTATTATTATTATTATTATTATTATTATTATTATTATTATTATTATTATTATTACTACTATTATTATTATTATTGTTATTATTATTAAGGCGGTGAGCTGGCAGAATCGTTAGAACTGTTAAGCATTTCGCACGGCACTACGTTCCGAGTTCAAATTCCGCCTTTCATCCTTTCCGAGTCTATAAATTAAGTGCCAGTGAAACTCTGGGGTCGATATAATCGACTAGTCCCCTCCCCACAAATTTTAGGCCTGGTGCCTTTAGTAGAACAGATTATTGTGAGTGGATTTGGTAGACGGAAACTGAAAAAGACTGTCGTATATAT